>NW_027526214.1:19849718-20041861 GCF_048455015.1 Haemaphysalis longicornis | reverse complement strand
CTGGCTCAGATATCACACCCTGGGAGCTGTTGAGGCTGCGGTGGGGTGTGACTCTGATATCCAGGTCTGCCATGCGGGTTTGGCTCAAGAGAGTTGTGGCTTGCTTCTGTGAGTTAACCTCAACTAGGACCTCACCAGTTCTTAGTTTTTAGCATTGTATGTGTTGCCAAGGATAGATTCAAGAAACTTCGATACAAGGAATACAGATTGTGAGGAAAGAGGCTTGGATTTGTCAACCGATTCAACTATCGAAAAACGTGGGTAGATGTCAGGTTTCGGTGAGTTGATGGCAGGAAGAGGTGGAAAAGATTCTTCGGTGCAGACCCTTTTCAAGGTCCGATCATGTTTGGGGGGGGGTTTACGATTTACCATATGGCATGTAATAGAAGCAGGGGACGGGGGTACTTTCTTCTCAAACCTTACCCTCATAGCCTGAGAGGTCCCGGAGCTCCCTGCCTGGTAGACAGACAGGGAGCCCATCCGCCGGAGCTTGACCTGGGCTCCGACGGCCACCGTTTGAGGCTTCTACCCTTCACCTTTAAACACATCACCACGATAGGTTACAGTTCATGTTTGGGGCTCGGGGTCCGTGGTGTCACCAACACCGTCACCATGAATACTCAAGGTGCCCCGTGCGTTGCAAAGGTCGGTTGAAAGCAACTAAACATTGAGAGAGAAACACCTGCCCTTCAGGAGAGGAATTAACCGACCTTTTGGGCGGGTGAGGAGCATTGCTAGGCGGATGTGACGTCACGTTTGCTCGCAGCGTTCCCGCGCGGTATGTTTACATTTTTCCGAGTGCTGCCTACACGGCGTACGTGCCGTAGCGATTCAAGTAGTCGCGTTCACAACGCAAGAATTCATAAACTGGCGATGGTTGTAGCCCTGTCAGTCGTCGTTCAACAGCTCCAGCGTCTTCTGGCACTACAGCTTTGCAGTTATCTGTGGGCGTTCAACTGTCCACCATCGGCCGACCAGGTGAGTGTTTTTTGGCGGGTTTGCAATCAGTTCGCATATCTCCTACTGCGAAGCTTGCTTTCTGCTCGCGGCAGTTATATTAGCGTCGTTTACGAAATTCTTAACGGCGCGTTCTCACCGTCTTGCATTCTCTGTTCGCGTCTGTCGGCGATCGCGAGCTGTTGACGGTTTGTAGCACGGCGCGGGAACTCGCTCGCATTGCAAACCCGTCTCGCCCATGACGTTTCCTTGTCTCTTTAATGTGGCGTCATTAACATCACTTGTTTTCCTCGACGCTTTTTCCAGACAACGTGCCTTGTGCTAACCGATCTTAATATTGTAACAAAAATGAACTTGCAGTACGATCTGTTGGTGAAGTTAGGAGCGTGACAGGTCCCTGTTGGCAAGGTTTTCGTGTGTGCGTGTTGTTCGTGAGGGCGTTGTAACACGCTACTTTAGCCTGTTGCACTCGTTGCTGCATCCAGCACTTTTGCTGCCCGGAGTGCCTGCCAAGGGATGCTTACGTCGTTATGTGTTTTCATCTTTAATAGTGGGGCCAATCGGCGTTCAATAACCGATGGAAATTCAGCGGGAACGACCTGGATAACGCAGGGCGGGCAAGAGCACTGCTTGTGTGGTCTTCGCTTTCGTTTGCCCTTTTTTTAGTTATCCTAGATTGTTTACTTACTGCTGCCTCAACGGTGCTTCATTCCTCATGTTCCATTTATTTCTCTTGCAGCATCTCCTGACTGCAGTCACGGTGCCCCTAGCCTGCCTGCAGCACTCATCCTGCCATTCTAGTGCAGGCCACTTGTCACAACCAAACGGGTTCCCGACTTTTCCTGGCTTCTATTTGATGGTATACTTTAGATCCACCAGTGCGTTCTCACTCCGTGTACATTTCAAGCGAGGGTTTACAGTAACAGGGTAGTTGATAGCCATGAAGACAGCAGCGTGTGTACTAAAAATCAAGTTTAGTTATTTATGCCAATGTCAAAAAACCAACCTGGTCTATGCATCCATTCCAGCCTGACATTTTCAAATACAAGTCTTTCAGTAACTAGTGAAACAATGAAGAGGTAGGGATAGCTCATGCACTGCTTAATTACTACCTTCATTTTTTTACTGTTGAAAATTTATGGATGATGCTATATGTACCACCTAATGAAGCCCCACCAGAAATTGTTATATGCACTACCGATATAGCACAATCTATGAGGTGGGCTGGCGTGACCTTCGTGCAAACAGCACCGTACGTGGTTTCCGTCACAACAGTTTGCACTGTAGTCTTGGGCGTGTAATGGGTTATGGCTGACCACAGGGCCGTTTACAGTGCTTTCCAGCTTCCAGTGGAGGCAGGAACATAAATTATGTGGTCGGCCAGGGCACAGTACATGGTGTTAGTCAACACCATAGATATACCGTGCCTGGGATGCCCGCGTCATATATATATATATTTTAATTTTACTCTTGAGTTTTGTGTAAGCAAGGATGTATCTAGTGCCCCTATGCTGTCTATCCTTGGTTTTTGTAAACACTAAGTAATATCGCACGGTAGCTTTATTCGTCTTAATGAGATTTCTCAGGTGCCAGATTGCTCAGATCTCACATTGTTTCCTGTGGCTGCAGGGATGTACAATGTCTTGGGTTCGATTCTTGGCTGCCAGGGCTGCATTGAATTTATAAAGCCAAAAAAATTAACCTTCTGTACACGATGTCTTGGTTTACGCTAAAGATCCTTGAGTGAGAGTTCTACCACACTGCCCTGTGCCTCATAGTGTGAAGTGACCTCAGTTTACTCGATTATGATGCAATTACTTAATGCCTTTTCATGTAAACTCTTGAGTGCAAACGGGAGAAGGTGCACCTACCTCGCCTTGAGCTGTTAGACTAAGTTGCCTTTTTCGCACGACATCTAAGCTGTGTGAGAAAGCCATACAGGGCTAAGAATGTTGTAAGAAATGCCTCTTACGTGAGGCAGCTCATACATAATGTTTAAAAAAACCGTGTCACATTATTTTGCAGTGCGCTCTTTAAACGTTTTACACCCCTCCTACTGCCCTGCTTTTATTGTTAATAAAGGCACTTTGCATATGTAGACACGGGAAAATGAAGCAGAAAGACATTAGATATTTTTTTCAGCTGGACAGTGTCGCAGGCTATGCACCTGACGCAATGCTGTTTGTTCATCACGGTTTGCACTGTGCTTTGAAACAATTTGTTACCAAGGTCAAAAGATTCACTTGGCTATTTCATGTCAGGAATGATACAAAGGGATCATCTGTGGAAGCAATGCCCATCTTATTCTTGTCATTTTGTAATTTATGAGAGGTGCTGCAGCCAAGCATTCTATGGTATATTTATGAGCTAGAAAATACATGGAAAAGGCAGTCTCTAAGCTGGAGGGAAACTATCGAGTAACATATGCATTTAGTTTAAATAGTGGCGTGTTGCCCAACTGCTGGGCAACCGCATTAAGTTTATGGTGTGCTTGTGATTTGTTCAAGTATGTGAACTAGTCTTAGGCATTTACGTGTTGATAAAAGAATTCCGTGCTATCTTCATTCATTCACTGCAACTCGTTTGTGCTCATAGGGAGCATTCGGAATATGACCCTTAGCATGATAAAAATCAGAATACGCTTTACTCAGTTGGACTCAAGATATACCTGATCAGGACACGTCTACTCCTGAATGCTTAAATACCTGATCACATAAAAAATGGCCAACTTAACAAGCTGCAGGAAAAAAAGCAGACCCATTCCTTCACCATAAAATAAAAAGAAGACAAGAAGAAACTATTTTACATTTGAAAAACGTCCAGGCGAGGCTGTTGTTTCTTACGCTTTAAAGAATACATTAATACTGTTGTTGTTTTACAATATAAAGTGAATTTTCCTTACACTACTTCCTAGACTTCAGTTGATTTCCTTTCTGGGTGACCTATGAGACCAAAGGTGCAATGTAATTAACAGTATGGCTGTGTTGGTTGTAAACATGATAGAAAAGGAGCACAAAAATATGCATGGCAAAACTAAGGACTTTTGTTGTGTTGTTTTTCATTTATAGTTAATTTTGTTTTGTCCTATGGCACAATGCAATTCTCGAAACCAGCTTTCACAATTTTTCATACTAGGCAACATTACATGCAATGGCTGCACAACACTTTTTGCCCGAATATAAATGTGGCTTAAAAATGTCTTTGTTATTTTGAAGCAGGCAGTTTTCATTGCCAGTCAGACAAAATGGGGCCAGATGCCATCTGTGCAGAACCGCATGTGACCGCACCATGGGAGGAGGAGGACAAACATTTTATTGAGCCTTTAAAGGCCCCTTAGGGGACGTGGTGACCGGCGTACCGGTGTCCGCAGCAGCCCTCGCAGTGACCACCCGTTGGGTAGACAGGTCGGAGCTGCCCAGTGCCTCAGCCCAGTGCCCACCGTCTGCTAAGAGAGGATAGGGGTTGTGGGGACAGTTCCAAAGAAGATGGTCCAGTGTTTCCACTGCTCCACAGGCCGTGCAGTTGGTGGAGGGGTAGACGGAAGGATAAATACGGTGCAGGTGGTAGTGACATGGGAGGGTATGGGTTTGCACCAGTCGCCATAGCCATTCTTCCCTGTTGGATAAATCCGGGTGTGCGGGGGGGAGCTGGCGGCGTGAGAGGCGGTAATGTGCCGTAATGTCTTGGAAGGTCAAGAGACTGTCCCGAGCTGATAGGGCTCCGTGAAAGGGTTCGAGGCTAGGGCCTGCTCGGACGGTGAGCTCTCGAGCGGCCCTATGTGCTGCCTCATTTCCCCCCACACCCATGTGGGCCGGAGTCCAGATCAGCTTTATTTGTATGGTAGGAGGATTTTTGAGGAGAATTCCGAGCGCCAGGGGCGAGATCATGCCTCTGGCGTAATTTCGAATGGCCGTTTTCGAATCCGAGACGATAGTGATAGGGGGCGGCCTATGTGTAAGGGCTAGCGCAATAGGTGACCGATAAAAAGCGCAAAGGCTCATGGGTACGTTGTCTGCTCCAGCCACTTCCGGTTCGAGATCTCGCCTGGTCTCCCGTACGCCGGCGGCTTTCACGTGCGTGTGTGCGTGTTGTTTATTTATCACAGAGTGCTAACCTTTCAGAGAAGCCCCTAGTAGAATTCATTGTTGTTACACCTTGAATGTGCGAAGCATGAGCGGTTTTTTTTTTCAGTGGAAACAGATAAACAACAAGCACAAGCGCGCGTGAAAGCCGTCGGCGTATGGGAGGCCAGGAGAGCTCTCGAACCGGAAGTAACAGAACTCCGCGGGAGCAGACAATGCACCCATGAGCATTTGCGCTTTTTACCGGTCACCTATTGCCGCCTCTTCCGCCTAAGCGGGTCAGTTGGTGCGGTCTGTTTGGGATTTAAGAGGAGGAGTGTTGGGATAGTTGATTACTACTGCGACAGCGTATGCATCCTGCCATCGATAGCAAGCTGCGTCCACGTAAACTGTAGTGGGGTGGACGGGGTATTTCTCTGTAAGTGCTTGTGCTCGTTGTTCCCTACGCTGCTTGTTGAAAACAGGGTGATATTGCCCGGTAAAGGGTAAATAGTGAGGGAGCCATGAATGTCGGCTGGTACCGGGAGCCTGTCATTGCAGAGGATAGGGGCTTTAAGGGTAAGAGTAACAAGGAGAGTGTGACCGGTGGGGGTGGATGAGAGCCTATTTAGCTGACCGATAAGGTGGGCTTCAATGAGTTCCTCCGCAGTATTGTAAATGCCGAGTTTCTCGAGTCTGGCAGTGGTAGTGCTCTGAGGGATTTGTAGCGCCGTTTTTTAGGTCTTTCGAATGAGGCAGTTGACTTTAGAGAGTTCGGTACGCGAGGGCAAGAGATACGGGAGAGAGTAAGTGAGAAGGCTGAGCCCAAATGCCTGTATCAGCCGGATACGCTCCGTTTCTTTGAACCCCTTGTAGCGGGCAGCAATCCTGCGGATGAGGGCGATCGTCTGATTCACCTGAGAAGTCAGCTGTGCTAGGTACTTAATGTTTGCACAATTGCGCTGTATGCAGAGCCCAAGTATTTTCAGGACTACCACTTGGGGAACATCTCTACCATCAATCCGGATCTCAATGGTGGGTGTCTGGGCTGGGTTGCCGGTTGATTTGGCAGGGAGGATTAAAAGCTCAGATTTTTCAGGTGAGCATCCAAGCCCAACTTGCGCGGCGGCAATAACTAAGTCAGCTCCCTGTTAGAGAACCTCCTCGATTTGAAAGTCGCTGCCTCTGGTGGTCCACAGCGTAATATTATCGGCGTATATGCTGTGGAGTAAGCGAGGGATCGCGGCGAGCTTACTGGGAAGGTGGATTAGGGCAATGTTAAAGGGGTCCTGAAATACCTTCCGCCGATGCATGGATGTACATCTACCCAAATAAAGCAATGTATTTGCAATCTCCTCCCGCAAGAATTTTGTTAAAGCGATGAGTATTAGCTGAGAAATCGTAAATCAAAAACCGCGCATTATCGTCGCTTCGCGTTTCCTCCTCCTTTCGACTTACTCTCCGGTGTTGACGGCGCGCGAGCCTTGCCTCCCATGATGCTGCGCTCCGCAGCGGTGACGTACTTCCGCTATTGCGCTGCTCAGACTGTCGTCTGCTACGGGCAAGCTTTGTTGACACCATGAATCCCGCACCACGGCCGCTTGATGAGAGCGCACCGCCTTTCATCCAGCGGCCGTGCCCGCACTCCGCCGCTCAAGGCTGGAAAAGCGAACGAAAAATCTGGCCGCATGTATGCGGCGGCCTCGCCTTGCCCTTTCGCGGTGTACGTTGCTGGCGGCACATGACTTTTTATCGTCGGCGAACTCGCAGCCGCACGGGGAGGGTCGTGCGCTCTAAAGTCCCTCGATCGGCGTTTATCGAGGGACTTTAGTGCGCTCGTTCCCTTGATGCACAGCGCACTGTTTATCCAAAAAGCGCCGTATCAGATGTGGCCCCGCTGGTGCCGGGTCTTATTTTGTGGCGGTGGTAATTCCTGCCGGCGGCATGTGAAAAAGTCGTATTAAGCCGATACAGAACCCGTGCACAAAACGCTTCAATCATGTGACCAGTTCAGCTTGGGGCGACGCGTGGTGGAGAGCGGCAACGTTGGCAAAACATTCTACGCCGCGGCTCTGAGCTTTCTAGCGCTGGAGCGAGCGCCATTTCTTTGACAATCTCAAACATCGGTTGCCTTGGCAACAAACCGCTTACAAGTCAGTTACGGTTCCGTGATCCCGGTTCAGCTCGGGGCCCCACCTCGCGACATGTGGGCACTGCAGGCGTATCATTCATTCCCATTGGGAAGTGCGAGATGCGTTTGCATTACAGGAGGCGATGGTGTGTGTGTTGTGGACGCCTTTGTTTCGCGATGAAATGCGCCGCTGTGCTTCTGCGGGTGGATAGTGCTTCCCATGGTCTGGATTATCTTTCTCGAGCGACGTACGACTCAACCTCGCTTGGGGTATGTGCAGTGTGCGTGGCTAAAAGCCATCGGCTTGTGCGCTAGAGTTAAGCGACTTGCTGTTCGTCCCCGCAAAGCGCGCGCGAGGTGAGTACCGAATTTACGACGGGCAGGAGGCAACCCATCCACTGTCAATCGTGGTTCAGACTTTCAACGCATGTTGTGACGTTGTGTTCGTTAGAAACGCATCTCTGGATTGTTTTGAAGTTGAATAAAATGTATGCGTCAAACCCGGGAATTCGGCTCAGGGCGTTCTCTGCGATTGCACGAAAGAAGTGCCACGGGGCTTCAACGCTTTCTTTATGGAACGTACTCAGGTAACAGATTATCAATGTCGTGTTATGGCCGTGTTGCATTCAATACAAACGGTTAAGCGTTTGTTTTACACTTGTTTCGTTTGTCGTAAAATGCCCAAGCACTCCGGCACTCCGCTGGCAGATCAGCCGGTGAGCCGACGCTGAGCAGACGACTCATCTCTTTGCCGGAAGTGCGTGAAAAAGCCGCCCAATAGCAGGGTGTCTAGCTCATGACGAACATCTGGGAATCGATGATGTACACATGTGAAGATGGCGGCGTCCAAAAACACGAAGGAAAGGGTGAGAAAAAAACGACAAACTTTGCAACAATAGTGTGAGCTTTCCGCTGCGCGTAAAAGAGTAATACTTGGCACAGAGGACGTTGACGACCCAATCTAACGGTTGCGCTAGTTCATTTAGTGTGCTCAAAATGCCTTTCAGGGCCCCTTTAAATAGGAGTGGGGATAATACTGCGCCTTGAGGCGTGCCAATGGTTGGGAAATGGATAGTGTCGGATTGTAGGTCACCGAGCTGAATAACAGCCGTGTGGTCCGAAAGGAAGTTACGGATATAGTTGTATGTGCAACGACCCGGAGTGAAAGTGGCAACGTTACACAAAATAGCCTGGTGTGATACGCGATCAAAGCTTTCTAAAGATCAAGTGCCAAAATGGTTCAATTATCTACCTTTGAAGGGGCAGCGATAATTCCGTGTTTTAATTGCAGGAGTACATCTTCGGTTTCCGTACCATGGGAAGTGTTGTCCAGTTTTTTGCAAATCGCTTGTTAGCCCTACGGGAACCGCAAAACGTGTAGTGAGTGCCATAATCTTTGTCTCAGCCTTATAAATTGACGTGAAACCTTTTTCCTCCTTACATAAAACAGATTTCCTTTTTTGTTGTTTGATGCTGTTTACAGCAAGCGCTTTTTTGTAGAGAAAAGGAACTGCCACCTGAAGAAAACACCTCTGCTTCAAAAATGCACTGATCAAGATTAGTATCATACTACAATGAGAACATATAAATGTTAAAATGTGAAAAATTAGCCATATACACAAATAACTAATGAAGTGTGCCGCTGCACAAATTGGTTTTCAATACATAAACAAAGGAGTGCTTCAAAGAGAACGGACAAGAAAAAGGGCAGGGGTGTTTTCTGGTCTGTTTCACTACAAACTAAAATGATGCTTTGGCTCTCGGGAAGATTAAGTACACTATTTATATGGTACTAGGAAGTGTCCAAGCAGCATTTCTGACTCGCCCCGTCTTTCTACGAGCATTACTGACAGTTTCTCTCTTGTTGATCGAAGAAAAAAGTGAAACGTGCTGAAAGCATCAAATCTGCATTCGCACCGTTCAGTTGCATGGTCTGGCTCATTAACAAGGAACCACACGACAAACAGACGTGCTCACACGTCAGCTCAGAGTTGCGTATCGAGAAATTCTGGGCGAGCTAGAGAAGCTTGCCAGGTCTTGAACTTAAACATCAATAAAGCATGCATTATGCGACAAACCAACGACGACAGAAATAGCTTACCTTCATACTGGGAAAGTGTTCGAACCACTGTGGCGTGTTAACGCCGCGATCAGAAAGTTGCCACACCAGCTTGACAGCCCTGGCGCGAATCGTGTGTGTCAGTCCGGCCCACAATTGAAGACTTCCGCGTTATTACCGTGATTTGTGGCAGCCAGATTGGTGGCATCGACCCATGGATGATCGGTCAGAAGCAGTGACAAGCAGCCATGTTGACCCTCCGAACGCTTGAAAGTACGTGTAAACATATAAAAAAGTGTTTCTGACTGCACCTAGATAATGCTATATCGGTGGTGGGTATAGCACTTCATAGGTTGAATTCACTGGTGTGGCCCACAAGTGGGCGACCCTGTGTGTGCGCCGCCATGTATGTGCCGCAGCGTCTGTGATACGTCGGACTCCATGAGATTGCAGTAATGGACCTTTTTCTATTACCAATCTGCACATGCGCGGGCTGGTAATCCGCCATTCTAGGCAGTCGTCTCGGGCAAAACAAACAAAAGGGTGCCCCCTCCACTTGTTGCTGGGGTAGCAGCTATGCTTTCTAGTGATGCACGTTTTTATTTCTTCTTTTTCGATAGCATGTGGTGAGTTCTGCGTGTACACAAAGGATTTCAAAGGAAAGGGGTGAAGACTTGAGGTTGACCACGGTACGAGCACATGGCTACCAGCAAGGGGGTGAGCGGTGCAAGCATGGCACAACTCGGGAGATGGCGTCACGTGCACTGGCTTCATTTAATATAAATATAGAATATAAATATAAACCGGCGTGTGCATAAAGCATTTCTTCGAAAGCAATATTTGGTTTTTGTTTTCAACTGTTCATTAAATGGCACTTGTGTCAACATCGGTAGTCGCAGGCGACTGCAGCGTTGCCTCTGGCATGCCGTGTCGCTTTCGTTCATAGCCGCAGTTTCACTCTACAGTGATGCAAAGTTCTTGAGGGCAAGGAGAGCACCACCACGTAATTTGAGTGCAATTAATAGGTCTTCTCTTAATACTAAGGCCGACAATCAGGTTGAAGTGGTGCAGACGATATGCACCGAGGTTTTCTTTTTTCTGCGAGGTGTGGGCACAATGCGCAGGCACAGACGTGGTGGTTTCCAGTGTTGTCGGGTGAAGAAATCTCCCTCTGAAATTTTCAGTGAATACCATCTATTGGGTTGCAGTCCAGTATTTCTGAAAGGTTCTCTGCTATTGTGTCAAATTTTTTAGAGCAGTCATGGTCGCTAAGATGGTAGTCATGAGAAGCTGAATCGCTGTTCCAGAGGAGGCTGGAACAACTGCGCTATTGCTCCGCTTGTTCCCAGGCTTGGGTTATGACATCAGTGTCCTGACAGCACCACACCTAGCTTGCTCATCCCAGAGCTTGCAGTCTCCTCTTGATGCATTTTTCTTGCTCTTTGCTCCACCTCCTTTCCATCTTGAGGTTCGTGCTTAAATACTCTCATCATGTCTTTGCAGCACCTGCTGACTGGGCTCTAGCCTGTGCCTGCTGGTGAAGAGAAGTTTGCTGTGAGACGAGGGTCTTGACAAGCACGTAACTCCTGTTGTTAAAGTGAAGCTTTCAGGACCTCACTGATTACATTCAATGTGGCTACATAATGCACTGCAGGAAAGCTAACTTTACACAGTGAGTTTCACAAAGCGATAAGGATAAGCAAAAGCACATCAAGCACCTCAAGAAAAAACGCTTTCCATGGTCATAATGGAACCAGTGTCCCTTGCATTATGAAACCATTGTCTGTCAGACTGCACCCTTCTGATACGGTCGAAGCAGTTTAGATTTTGGACTTTGGCTCAAGTCGCAAGAGAGAGAGAGAGAATAAACTTTAATTAAATGCGCAAAATGCTTCAGAGAGGTGTCCTCATTCCAGGATGCCTTGAGCTCAAGCCGCGTTGACAGTCCTTTTGATCAGGCACAGCTGACCTTCGAGGCTGGAGCTGGCCAGAAAGCTTCGAGTTAGAAAGGAACATCAGTTTTTGATCAAAAACTTTATTTTTACAGTTATGATGATAAGAATCAGGGGATGCATGTGGTTTTTCATTGAAACTGTAGATACGAAATTTGTTTCTGTGTAATACGACTCTATTCACATTTTTTTGGATTTTTATGTTTGATTTTACGACAACCTTTATAAAAAAAATGCTGGAGGGGCGCTGCTGAATAAAGTACCAGTTAACTGTGCACAAGTCAAGGAGTGCAATAATACTAGCATTATCATTCTATCTGGTCTGTAGCAGAAGTTACAGCCATGTGAAGTTTGGGCCTAGAAAATGGGAACCAGGAAAACTGGTGTTGCCATCCAGGCCCAAAATTCAAACAGCTGTCATTTCTGCTACAGACCATATATAATGATAATGTTAGTCTTATGGCAGTCAGTCCTTGATTTGTGCACAGTTCACCGGTACCTTGTTCAGCTGCATCCCTCAAGCAGTTTTTTTACAAAGGCTGTCAAAAAATCAAACATAAAAGCCAAATAAAGTTGAATATAGTTGTTTTACACAGAAACAAACTTTATATCTACAATTTCAATGAAAAACCACATGCATCACCCAATTTTTATCATCCTAACTGTAAAAACCATGTTGTTTTTTTTTTGTTTAAGACCAGGGTGCCCCCTTAGAAAAAAAGAATTTGAGTTTTTTGGTAGACAGCCCGGTAAAAGACCCTAAAAGCAAAGATTGTGGTGTGTTTCCACCATACTACTCTAGGGTGCTGGTGGCAACTGCCCTGGATGAATTGCTTTTAAACTTTATTTCAGGAAATGAGTGAAGATCAATCCCCTTTTGCGGTGGGGTGCTACATGAATGGTTCATTTTTAGCCACCAGATTCAAATGTCATGTCTTCATCCTCTCTCTAAGTCTTCATCCCCTCTCTAAGGGGTTTTGGCACCTCCCCTTAAGGGTGATTGACCTTGACTTGTGACAGCCATGCAGCACTTTTTTCATTTGTAACATCATGGCAATTCGCAGTCCCACTTCCAGTTTGTTTCCTCCTACTGTGTACTCTGGAGTACAGACTACTGGGTGGTAGTAGTGTCGCCAGCAAGCAGTCCTCTAGCTCCCACGTTGCTGTTCATCTATACCATCCAGCCATACGCCTGGTTGATAAGAAAGTACAGTGGCTACTAAGACTCCCAACCCTTAATTTTGTCCATTTGCCGTATTCTTCGTCTCTGTTCAGCTGCGTGGGAAGGTTCAGCCGCAGCTGCAGTGCTCTTCTATTGCTCACTCTTCTATCCAGAGAGTTCCTCTCCACAGTTATGTGCAAATCTGTGGTTGTCACTTTCATCATTGCTCTCTGTTACTT
Organism: Haemaphysalis longicornis; assembly: GCF_048455015.1. Taxonomy (NCBI): domain Eukaryota; kingdom Metazoa; phylum Arthropoda; class Arachnida; order Ixodida; family Ixodidae; genus Haemaphysalis; species Haemaphysalis longicornis. The sequence continues at coordinate 20,029,300 of NW_027526214.1, read as the reverse complement.
GTTCTGTCATGTGTTCATTAGTTGCTGTAATTGCAAGGAAAAAAAACGTGCACGCTTTTGTCTTACGACAATAATGGCTTTTTTTATTAACGTTTATTGAAATGTAAAAAAAACACCCGGGGGCCTCTTGCTAGTGCATCAGACCCCCTTAGAAGTAGCGATTAGTTAAAGTTCACGACGGATATGGGTGGGAAATAGCAAGGGAAAAATAGTGGGTCGGTATATGAAATGCAGGAGTGTGTCCCACACTGCCTCCGCTAAATTAGGTGGGTACGAGGGACACAAGAGATCATTTAAGGAATTTGGTTATAAGTTAGTGGGAAGGGTGTCTAGGAGAACCTGCCTTTCAGTTTAACTCAGTTTTCTCGTAAGGGATTCCTTGCTTGATTGTCATCTGAGCTTGGACGTTGCCTGTTTGAGCTATCACTTTTACTTGCATGCTGTTTGGACAGTGGCTTTGAAACTTCGCCGCTTGATTTTGCTTGACGAAAGCTTCGTGTTCAACTGTCGTCGTCATTAGAATGTGAGGTGCACCATTTTTGTCTAATTTTGCATCTCGATGCACCGCTATCCAGATTCAAACTACTTTGACCATGTTGCAATGGTGTCACGGAATAGATCTTGGTTTCACACCGCGAGGGTCCTGATTTGTTTCTGACTGCAGGAAGCGTTTTTTTTCTTTCAGCACTTCTTTACCCACGATCATTATCATTGTCAGAAAAAGTTGGCTTTTCTGCAATGCCTTTTTGGCATGGCATATTGCACTGGTGAGTTATAGAAAGTTTTGCTTTAAAATCAGGGTCTTCAAGCACTTTTGGTCCAGTGAGTAGCAATCTGCACGTATTTGTAACCATACAATACTGAGTTACCACCCTTCGATCCTTCCCGTCTTGTGCCAGCAGTCTCGTCATCCAACACATGAAAGTGCCCTCGACTTTTGCCCGCACTTTTCACTTATGCCTGACCCAATAACTTTTGTTGATTTCCAGTGTTGCGCATGTTACATTTTCATTCAGGGTCACCTTGGGGCAGATAAGCGCCTGCTTGTATTTTTATCAAGTGGTTTTAGCCGCGGAGCATGCTTCGCACTCTTGTGTGAGCAGCATTATGGTGCCTTGTTGCTTGTCCAGCAAGTGATGTGATGCCATGTCAATAAACATTCTTCAGTGTTTGTGATGACTTTGGTGTTTTCTTGGCTTCACTTTCATATAGTGAGAGTTGCTATCCATCAAGAAGCATACACTTACAAATGCTAGGTATTCATATTTTTTCTTGGGAAGACATTTACAAAGTTTCGTTGGCAACACAGCATAACATCAAAACAAATAAAAATAACTAAAATGGCAAATGTGGCATATTTTTAAAATTAATAAACGGTGGAAAAACAACACAGCACGAGAGAGAGAGCACGAAAAGTGACAGCACTGCCTGTTTGTACCATTCTGTTGTTTTCGTGCTAAATATTTTCAAATAAATAAATATGCAAGGAATGCAGTTGAAGTAGGGTAACTTTTTATTTGAGCTTGTCTCTTGGACATACAAGTACATTTCTTGAATCGATTGCTGGAGGCAATTTTCGATATTGGGCAAGCACTGGATTCTCGAATGGACACAACAGTACATTTGTTCAATTCTTATTTGGAATTGCATTGTGCAGTTTAACCCGTACAAAACATTTGGCCAAAGTCCAAAGCATTGGTTTAGGTAGAACAGAAAAAAAAATGCCTGTGTGCCAAGATTTCGAAGCATGTCAAAGATTTATAGGTGGCCTGACTTAACCTATAGCCCTCCACTGCAGTTAACCTTCATAGCTGGCCCAAGTTATGCTGAGCTTTTCCTCGTGAATCCTAAAAAGTTGAATTTTGATGATTACAGCTACGCTGTGCAATGTATAAGCCTAGCATAATTTACTCTTCAGTATTTTTACTCTATCCAGGTTTTATGTTTATTACACCACAATCAGTTTGCAGCCAGTGTTGAATTGACGAGCGTCAACCAATTCAGGTTGAAAGCACAAAATGCTTTAACAGAAATCGCAGTCTTCACATGTGATCAAATACGTAGTTCTTTAACACTAAACAAGGCTACTGCAGAATGCTAGGAGCGTAAAATATACTCGATGAGGTGCAGTTGGCCAGTGTGTAATTTAAGCAGCATTGTTTTAAGACAAACGGAAATTAGCCATAAGCTTCTGACAGCAGCTATCATCGTGACTGGCCAATTCACCTGAGTGGGGATGTTACGGCTATGTGCTGTAGCTTAAAGGCCAACTGCACTCAAATTTTTGTTTGTCCAAATTTAATCCAGATAAGCAGTCTATGCTCTTGAAGTCACCATGGCGAAATCCTTAGCTCCGGTATTACAGAGCACGCCAGGTACCTTCGTTCAAAGCACCCCGAGCAGACGACGTATGCACCTGGCAAAGAGTCGCCGAAACCAGTTCCGAGCGGCCTTGTGACGGAGGTTGGGGAACCTGTCCGTGAAGCTCGCGCTTCTCTGGCGACTTGCATGGCGCTGCGCCGGCTGCAGGGATGCGTTCGGCCGGGATTTCTCTGCTACACCAGCACGCTGTACTGCCGTCATCATCACATGTTTAAAACTAACCGCATAGGTAGCAATATCCGCCTTTTTTTTTCAATGCAATGAAAGAGGTTAGAAGCCTACAAACTATTTTTACTTGAAAATAATATTTTTACTCAAGGGAAAACAAAGCGCAAAACGAGCAGTTGCCCTACATTTGTCACTTCTTTTGCACCTACCACAGAAAGAGATATTATAAATTCTTGACCATTTGCACTTCCCCGTCCAATATCGGCCATATTTGGGCTGCCCCAACGCCACCTTTTAGACCTTTCCAAAAGTTTCACGACCTAACTAGAGTTGCAGTACACGCAGGTATAAACATTTTGGCGTCTTTTGCCTCACTCGCTAAGTGAACCAAAATCAGCCTTTCTCATAGTAACAAATACATCCGCACAAATATCGGCCGTCCTCCTCGTGGAGTGCGAAAGCTAACGAAACTGCTTTTCTCCTAAACAATAAACTAGATTTTTTGTTCAATTCTCAAGGGAAGTATTTACTAGTGGTAGAGCGTTAGATATAGTTCACTTGAAAGTAAAGTGTTTTCAGCAGCACATGCCTCTGGTGAAAGTAGAAAACAGTGCCAAATATAGGAAACTTTTTTGTGTTTTAGTACATCATTTAGATGTGGAAGCTGGCTTATAGTTTCAGACCACTTCTTAAATTCGATTCTCGATGTGCAGCAAGGTGAAAAATACTGGGCCGATATTCAAGAAGCTGTTTGTACCTAATGTATTGTAGAAATAGTGATTGATCTCCGCCTGCTTGCAGTTTGTTCTCTTCAAACTGAGCGATGTGATTTCCGAGGCGCCGGCTAACGAAAGCTACTTTTCGATATCGTAGAAGCAGGTAGCCTTGTAAATCAGGGTCCACTTTTTTAATCGCAATGCCAAGAATCGCCACTCCGGCAGTTATTCTGGTGGAAAAAAAATCACGCCATATCCACGGAATGAATTGCCAAGAAATTTAAAACTCATTGTATGTCGGGTTGCTTGTACCTGTGGACTTTTTTCAGTTTAAGGGCATAATGCGCTCCCTGGGTCCACCTTTAGTCAGCTAGACCCACTGAGCTATAGTGGTGTCAAGGATGTGGTGCTGGACTTGCACTAGGGATGTCCTGGGTTTGATTCCCATGTGGTTTGAACTCTTCCCAAAGTTTTGAACTCAATCCACTCTTTGCTCTCTTTGCACTGCCGGCCGATTTAGGAGCTGTTGTGCTAGTACAGACAGCGGATAGTGGCTTCTTAGTCAATGGGCCACTTATTGCTTTCGCGTTGATAAGGTACAGTTTTCAAGATTGTGTGTTACGGTCGGTTACACTTGCCACATTTAGGGTTCTTTAAATCCGACCATGTGCAAATTGCAGGCCCCTTATAAATGGGTACAGGTGATTATCTAGATGCATAAAACTGCACCTACTGTCAAGGCATGCCGTGAATTTGTTGGTGGAATGGACATTTACAAACATGCATTCGCATGATTTCCACTGCAGCACAAAAAATTTAGGTAAAAAAGGTGCATTGTAATAAAAGGTGCATTGTAATTTTGCAGCTCCAAAGTACTAAACAACATAAGACCAGCACTGCTTCCCCTTGTGGTGCTTTGGACGGCTCACAGCAAAGTCCACTAAGCATCAGAATCAGCTAGTGCTTGATGTAGTTGCTACATCTATTCCCTTTGAAACGCAAGCTGCTGGACACCAGATTTCCCTACACTAATAACATTAGAATTGGGTTAGAAAAGTGAAATGAACTGGAAAGCTGTGGTTGAAAGGTATGATCAACATGACAATTCCAACAGGGACAAGACCACCTTGTTTTGGGAGCTTTACCCAAAAAGACCAAGGCACTTGGCAACAAAAGGAGCCCCAACTGAAAACAGAGCAAGGCCTCACGGCTTATGGAGGGTGCTTCTCGTGGTAGAATATAACTGCCTGTCATCATGCGATTTCGACTGCCCAGGAGTCTTCACCACCACTGTGTTGACATTGAAGGAAGGTGACAGGAAAGTGTCCGCAAAGTCGCGCATCAAGGCTACTATTCCTGTTGACACTGGACAGATAAGAGCCAAAATCACAACTAAACTAGTTTTCTGCACAAGAAAGAGGTCACTTTCTTGTTTTTCCAAAGCTAATAACATGCCCTTAAATAATCCATGCATGACATATGTTCATCACAGATGGGTTTGGGTGCACCAAATTATTTGTTATACGGAACCTTTTTTCCCCGCACTGAGCAGTGCGAACTCGCAGGAAGCAGTTTTATTTCGTGTAAGGCATTTCTAAGAGCATCGCAATCACTTTGTTCTCTGTCTACTTTACTCATACTATCAATTTGTAAATTTATACCAGCAAATAGAAAACAAACAGAAAGAAGAACACAATTTAGCGCACGAGATATCTCCAGCTGTCCATTGCTTTGACACTCGCTGAAAGATTTGTAATGGTCAAGCTGGCATAGATCTGTAGATCGTTTGGTTTTGTTTTCACTGGCATTACCAGTACACACGCTGCTGTCTTCATGGCTATCCACTGCTGTGTTAGTGTAAACACTCGCTTTAAATGTATGCAGAGAGAGAACGCAGTAGTGTATCTGAAGTATACCATCAATTATAAGCCAGGCATGGGCGGGAACCCGTTAGGTCGTGACAAGTGGCCTGCGAACAACAGTTCCCACTAGAATGGCAGGATGAGTGCTGCACGCAGGCTAGGGGCACCGTGACTGCAGTCAGGAGATGCTGCAAGAGAAAAATGAAACGTGAAGAATCAAACAACGTTCACGCAACAGTAAATAATCTACGACGACTGAAAAGAAGGGCAAACGACAGAGAAGACCACACAAGCACTGCCCCGGCCCTGCGTAGTAATCGGGGTCGTTCCGCCTGCATTTGCATCAGTTATAGAACGCTGAGTGGTTCACTATTAAATATGAAAACACATAACGAAGTAACCATCCCTTGGCATTCACTCCTGGCAAGCAAGAGTACTAGATGCAGGAAAGAGGTGCAAGAGGCTAAAGCAGCGTGTTACAACGCCCTCACGAACCACACGCGCACACGAAAACCTTGCCAACAGCGTTCTGTCACGCTCTAACTTCACGTATAGATCGCACAGCAAGTTCATTTTCGTTACAACATTAAGAGAGGTTAGCACAAGGCACGTTGCTTAGAAAAATCGTATAGGATAACAAGCGATGTTAATGACGCCACATTGAAGAAGAGACAAAGAAGCGCCACGGGCGAGACGGGTTTCCGCGCCGTGCAACAAACCGCCAGCAGCTTGCGATCGCCGACAGACGCGAACAGAGCAGCATAAACAGGAACAATAATGCAAGACGGTGAGACCGCGCCTTTAACAATTTCGTAAACGTCGCTAATATAACTGCCGCAAACAGAAAGCACGCTTTGCAGTAGGAGATATGCGAACTGATTGCAAGCAAACCCGCCAAAAAACACTCACCTGGTCGGCCGATGGTAACTGGCCGATGGTAACAGATAACTGCAAAGCTGTTGTGCCAGAAGATGCTGGAGCTGTTGAACGACGACTGACAGGGCGACAACCATCGCCAGTTTATGAATTCTTGCGTTGTCGAACGCGACTACTTGAATCGCTACGGCACGTACGCCGTGTAGGCAGCACTTGGAAAAATGTAAACATACCGCGCGGGAAAGCTGCGAGCAAACGTGACGTCACATCCGCCTAGCGATGCTCCTCACCCGCCCAAGAGGTTGGTTAATTCCTCTCCTGAAGGGCAGGTGAGAGAAACGGAGGTGTGGTTATAGGGACAGGGCCCCGCAACAGAGAGAGAGAGAAAACTACGAGAGGGTAGGGGGAAGCAGATGTGAATGGTTTAAGCTGGGCTATGGTGGTGCCCGGTGACCTCGAAGGAGGCTTCCGGGAAGGTTGGTTCCGAAAGGAGTGTCTGTGGGGTGCAATTCCAAAGTTACTAAACTGTGTGTAGGAGAGAAAACTCGTAAACAACAACAGCGCGTATAGTTCAAAGAATTCCGAGTGGCGAGGTCAATGTTCGTAGAAGAACAGAGGGGGTATGCGCAGTACCATCTACTTGGAGCTTTACCATAAATAAGGTCTTCTTTTCTGTTTTACTTTTTCATTTTTGCGTGCGTGTGTTTAAATAGGTGGTAAGACAAAATGCCGAAGGTCCAGGGGGGCGAGTGCGCGTGGTATGTTGAAATCGGCTAGAAGCACGTTGGCAAAAAAAAAACTGAAAAAAAACAAGGAAAGACTGGACAACAACGCTGAAAACAATTTAGAAGCAATCAAATCTCTCGTACGAGATGTTCAGACCAAACAACCCAACGTGAAGATAGCACTGACAACAGTGCTTCCCAGAATTGAAAACAATCCCCAGCCACCCACACCCCAGACACACAGACTCATATCTCACTATGAGCGAACAGTCAAGCTCAACGACGCCTTCCTGGACCTAGAACTCTTCCAACAAAACGTGGACATCATCTACCGCAGAGAAATCTATCATGACACCCAGGGACATCTGCCCAAAGACGGTTTACACCCTAACTTCCGAGGTGTTTGGATAATGACAGAAAACATCAAATACAGGCGGAGCAAGTTGTTTGAGGTGACACTCTCCAGTACCATCACCACCGGAACGTCACTGGCCAGCACCGAGCAGCAGACCGAACCTGACTTTCCCAACAGTAGAGAACCACTCTGTCCCTCCAAGAACACCACATGCGATGCGAGCACACAAACGGCAGATGCAGCCCCAGCACCAACAGAACAGCACGTTGGAGAACACCATCCCGACCCACCAAGGACATCACGCTCATGGTACACGAATGCACCAATGCGCACTAAAACGCAAACAAGCAGCCAAACAGGCATCGACGTGGACATCGCGCCTGACAGGCCCCCTAAACAACATACTCCGAACAAAAAGAACCATCCCGTAGTTCCACTCGGAACAAACGAAAATGACCTGCACCTAGCGGAGCGGACGCCTTGCCCCTCAAATCCCGCGCTTTCCTTAGGGTTAGAAAACTCGCCGGCAAACAAACACACTACAGATTTCCACTCAACAGCTATTCCTGTTACATCCAAACCAGGAAAATCTCCAAAGGCCTCCGCCTTAAAGCTAATTGTTTCCTTGGAGTTCTTCTCCCCCCCCCCAACTTGAAGCTAAATGGCAGGACACTTTCAAGCATGCGTAGCTTTCACTTCTAGAAATTCTAAGAGAGCACTGTGACAATCAACTTTGAGTTTTAAATGAGCAGATTGAAATCATTACACTCACTGAGCAAGAGAAAATTGATCTTGGTGCCCTTAGAGGCCGTAAGGAACACGAGCAGTACAAGAAGCAAAAAGTTAAATTTGAACGTGACCAGCTCCTTTTGCCTGACACACATTGCACCATTGAACATATTGTTCTCGCTAAGCCTGAAGACGTGGCACTTAATCATCTGATGTCCCCCGGATACACAACAGAATCGGTTACGGTGGAATTTTTCGCTTCCTCTAATGATCAAAATGTAGAATCTAGCTCCCACAGTACGAGTAACAGCAACATGACACCTGTTCCCAAACAGAATGTTGTATCCGCTTCCCCTATCACGTGTAACAGCAACGTTATTGATCATGAGCATTATCGACAACCGAAACAATTATCCTAGAACGAAGCCTCACTTTCTGCCCTACCAACAACCACATGAATGAATACGAGTTACAGAAGGATCTCACCGAATTTTCCCGCAGAATAAGACTGAGGGATTTCTTTTCCGATAAAGAAGACAATACTGAAATCAATGACCATGCACTCCGTGCACCAAGCACTTGGACGCCAGATGCTGAGGTATCTCCAGAACTCCATTTGTATATAAAATCAGTATTAAAAGAAATAATAACGACAACGAAGAAATCAAATAAACGTAAAAACTTCAGCCCCTCAGAAGAAGTCACTTTAAATAACCTAGCAGATATATTCATTAAACCTGCCGAGAAAGGAGGTAGAATTGTCATCTTACGAATGGAAAAATATAAAGATGAGGCCTACAGGCAGCTTAACAACGATGGCCACCACCAACCAACCTTTACACCATGATCCCAGCAGCGAATACAGTCAAACGATCCTTCGCACTCTCACAGATCTGCTGACCAGAGAATTAATCACCACAACAGAAGTAAATTTCATGAGACCGACGAACAAGAAAGCATGACGTTTCTACCTCCTCGCAAAATCCATAAAGTCCCCACAGAAGCATTATTTTCAGCTGACATTCCGGGCAGACCCATAGTTTCTAACAACAACACCCCTACAGAAGCATTGTCTGTGTTTCTGAATTACCGTTTGGCGGACATTCCGAATTTTCTTACTTCATTTGTTCAGGGCACCCCACACTTCCTCCGCATAATAGAAGCAATGAACAATGGTTGGCAAATACCCAATGACGCCCTTCTGGTCACGCTCAATGTCTCCTCCCTCTATACGAACATTCACATTACTGAAGGAATAGAAGCTACACCAAAGGCCTTACCAGAAAACCAGCACCAACATGTGTTGGAAGTCTACATTACTTTACTAAAATTAGTTCTAACTCTTAACTAATTCGAGTTCGACGTATCTTACTACTTGCAAGTTTTTGGAACCATCATGGGCAGTCGTTTCGCACCCACATAGGCCAACATTTTTATGGGACAACTTGAAGCTTCCCTGTTAGAGTCTTTCCCACTCAAACCAAAGGTTTACCTTCGATACAAAGATGACATCTTCATAATTTGGGAGCACGGCCGCACAGCCCTAGAAAGTTTCATTTCGCATCCTAATTCTTCGCACCCGTCCATTAGGTTCTCATGTCAGTACTCGAATAAACAAGGGAACTTCCTAGATACCCCTGTTGTTCTTGACAAGGGTAAACTGAAAACCATGCTGTATAGAAAACCAACGGACAGGCAACAGTACCTGGACTACACTAGTCATCACCCACGACACTGCAAACAAGGTATCTTTGTAGGACAGGCTACCAGACTGAGAAGAGTAGGCAGTGATAACACAGACTATTTACAACACACTAATGAACTAAAGTCCACCATGGCAAGCAGGAATCACCCGGTCAGCGCGCTGGATATGGCTTACGAAAGAGCATCCAAGCTAGAAAGGGATAAAGTGCTCAAGCAACAACGTCGAAACGAAAGCACCCGACCACCAGGCTTAATAACCAAATTCTCAAACGCTCTCCCTAACATAAACAACATCCTGCAGAAATACTACCCCATTATAGCCAGTTAGGACCGACTTAAAAAGACATTCCCAGAAGTCCCAAGAGTCACCTACCGAAAAAATAGGAACCTAAAAGACATTCTAGGGCATGTTAAAATTGGCGCTTCCCAGGAACCAGCCATCAGGCCTAGCCTCCGTCCTAGATGCAAAACCTCCAAACATCTCCACACGGATTCCATTGTCAATAGCACTGCCAGCCAATACGTTCACAAAATAATTCAAGCTTCACGTGCAATTCTTCTAACATTGTGTATATGCTAGAATGCTCATTCTATCAAAAGCAGTACATTGTAGAAACGAGTCAACCTATGAAATTAAGCCTGAATGGACATCGGGCCGACACCCGTAACATCGCCTCCATAGCAGTCGCGCAACACTTCAACCAGCCGAGCACAATTTCGATGATCTCAAGCTCTATATTCTGCAGTCAAACTTTAGGTCTCGTAGGGACCGGAAATACACATAATCGTACTTAATCTATAAATTCAATTGCCTGGAGCCGGCTGGAATTAATGCTTCGAAAGGAAGCTTAGAAACCTTACGATATCTCAATCCAACATAAAAATATTGCTCTTACAAAAAGTGGGAATCTCCCTTTGTAACAACATTTTCTGCCAATTCCTAAAGCTGTTAGTTGAATAAAATATTGGTCTGTCCTTGTTTTTTTTTTGTTTTCCTTTTCCCGCCGGGCTTCTACCCGATTTAGACATACCACACACACTGGCGCCCCTGAACCTTCGGCATTTCCTCTTAACACCTCTTTACACACACGCATGGAAAAAAAGGAAAAAGTAAGGGACAAAGAAAACAGAAAAGAAGTCCTTTAATTTACAGCAGAGCTCCCCGTGGTTGGTACCTGCGCACACCCCTTCTATTCTTCTACGAACACTCACCTCGCCACTCGGAAGTCTTCAGACTATACGCCCTGTTGTTGTTCACTAGTTTTTCACTAGGATGAGTGGGTTAAAACTATGTTAGTTTGCGGGTTCCCATTCGCGGCTTCTTTTTTACAGATTACGTTACGGTCTAATTGGTTGGCTCGCACAATAGCGTCGTTGATAATATTTTCCGGGTATTTGTTATTCAGGAGGGCGGTCTTGAGATCTCGACAGTTTGAGTCAAAGTCGGCTTGGTTTGAGCAAATTCTCCTAAATCGGTGGGCTTGGCTGTAAGGTATTGCTGCCTTGCAGTGTCTGACATGGCTACTTCGGAAGTGCAAATACTGCCGCGTATCTGTCGGTTTTCTATACAGTTTAGTTTGAAGCCAACTTTCGAAGGTAGTAACGGTGACGTCCAGAAAGCTTACACTGTGTTCCGAATAGGAATGAGCAAGAGAAATACAAGGGTGGGCTAGGTTAAATGCCTCAATGAAGGTGAGGAGCTCCGCCTCACCGTGTTGCCTGATTATAAATATGTCATCAATATACCTTTTATAGTACATTGGCTTTAAATGTTGGGTGTCAAGAAAGTTTAATTCGAGGTGAGCCATAAAGATATTGGCGTACTTAGGTCCGATTCAAGTTCCCCTTGACGTTCCGCTGACTTGTGGGCAATGAACTCCGTCGAACTCAAAATTGTTAAGTTCAAGAATAAGCCTAAGGACGGTTTAGAGAGAAGAAGAATCGATAGGTTTGTCGCACGATGACTGCTCATACGCAAGGGATACAGCGGCGATGCCATCTTCATGGGGGATGTTAGTATATAGTGATGCAACATCGAGGTTGACTAGAAGGCAGTTATCAGGAATTTTAATTTTTGAGATGTCTGAGAGAAAGTCATTGGTATCGTTAATGAAGGAGGGAAAGCTGGGAGAAATGTCGCAAATGAGATTATCCACATAGCGCGAAAGGTTTTCGGTAACAGTGCCAATTCCAGAAACAATGGGGTGCCCTGGGTTGTTCACCTTGTGAATCTTTGAGAGAAGACAGAATTTACAGGCTACTGGGCTTAAGGGCATCAGAGAACGAGCCGTGGTTTCATTTATTATTTTATTTTTAACAAGCTCACCAAGTTTATCTTTGGCAACTTGCTTTATTGGCCATGTTGACATAGTTGGTTTTGACAAAAATTACCATATAAAAATATATATATAAATATATATATATATACATATATATATAGCGGGAAACCATTTCTTGGACACCGGTCGGAAAGAGGATAGGTTTTAACGTTTCGACCGAGGACCGGTTGAAATGTTAAAACCTATCCTCTTTCAACGTGTTTCATTTTCTTCATTTCAATAAAATATATATATATATATATATATATATATATATATATATATATATATATATATATATATATACCCAAACACATATTGGAAAGGCACGAAGCTTGGCGAAAGAAATGATGCAGGTGCAGTCAGCAGCAAATCCACCATCAAAGCGACGAAGACGGGGGCCGACTGGAAGCGAAGGAAGAAAAAGCGCGAGGCTCCTTCGAGGAGAATAAACATGGCGTCCTAGGTATCGGTCTTGTTTCATAAATATATATATATATATATATATATATATATATATATATAATATATATATATATATATATATATATATATATATATATATATATATATATAATGCCGCGAACCATGCATAGGGTTTGTTTATTTGTGTTTTGCTTTTACCGCCCGGCTGCGCCGGTCTGTGTTATCTCCGCCCCAAGGGAAGCGTGTGTTCCATTCTTTCTTTCGGTGCCGCATGTGTTATTTGTTCTGATAGGGAGAGCATTCCGATCTATTGCGAACATCCCGGAATAATCTTCTTGCATCTACAATGTTCTCGATGCGAATCGACGGCTCCAGAACCACGCGCGCCGAAAGATAAAAAGCCTGCAGAGCAGACACCGGGGCATTCGATTCTGCAACGCTCGCTGACGCAAGTCACTTTGTTGACCGCTGCTTCGCCGCCTCTGTATTCTTTTGAGTTGTTAGGGGAGCACAAGTTCGCTCCAATAAACTTGTTTCTCCTGCAAGACAACCGCGTCGTCCTTGGCTTCGTGACATCTGGTGGAGGTGCGGGGTACGCACCCTTCTTACCCAGCACCTCTACCAGATGTCACGAAGCTAAGGACGACGCAGTTGTCTTTGCCAGTGACGAAAAACTCCGCCGACAAGACCCGCCGGACTTCTACAACCGATCACCGTCCCGTCGAGGCCCTTTCAACAGATTGGAATGGACCTTTTAGGCCCGTTCCCGACGTCACGATTGCAGAACAAGTGGATTGTCGTAGCGACAGACTACATGACGCGCTACGCAGAGACCGCCGCTCTTCCGCGGTGGACTGCACAAGAAGTCGCCAAGTTCTTTATAAACCAAGTTGTGCTGCGACATGGAGCCCCTGAAGTCCTTATCACGGACCGCGGAATGGCCTTTACCGCGTAACTGATGCAAGGAATCTTACGCTACAGCAACACGGATCACCGAAGAACGACGGCGTACCACCCCCAAACGAAAAGACTAACAGAACGTCTGAACAAGACAATTGCGGATATGCTGTCCATGTACGTCGACGTTGAACATAAGACTTGGGACGAAGTCCTCCCGTATGTCACGTTTGCGTACAATACAGCGACGCAGGAAACTACGCAGATGACACCGTTCGAGCTTGTCTACGGAAGACGACCGACTACGATGCTCGACGCCATGCTTCCGCATGTAGAAGACGAAGACCTCAACGCCGACGTCCAAGGATACCTTCAACGTGCGGAGGAGGCCCGCCAGCTCGCTCGAGTTCGTATAAGGGACCAGCGGCTGGTGGATGTCGGCCGCTACAACCTCCGACGCCGAGACGCCGAGTACCAACCAGGGGATCGTGTGTGGGTTTGGACTCCCATCCCACGACGCGGACTGAGCGAGAAACTTCTGCGACGGTATTTCGGACCCTACCAGATTCTGCGACGTGTTGGCCAACTTACCTACGAAGTGATCCCCGATGGTGACTCCGGCACATCACGACGACGTACGCGGCCCTAAGTCTTCCACGTGGTTCGCTTAAAACCTTTCTACGGACGATGACGAACTTTTATTTTGATTTGTTCGGACTGTCGTTTATTTTAGCATTCTGTTAGCATCGGGTCGATGCACTCTTAAGGGGGGGTAATGCCGCGAACCATACATTGGGTTTGTTTATTTGTGTTTTGCTTTCACCACCCGGCTGCGCCGGTCTGTGTTATCTCTGCGCCAAGGGAAGCGCGTGTTCCATTCTTTCTTTCTGTGCCGCATGTGTTATCTGTTGTGATAGGGAGAGCATTCCGATCTAATGTGAACAGCCCAGAATAATCTTCATGGATCTACTAAGTTCTCGATGCAAATCGACGTTTTGAGAACCACGCACGCCGAAAGATAAAAAGCCTGCAGAGCAGACACCGGGGCATTCGATTCTGCGACGCTCGCTGACGCAAGTCAATTTGTTGACCGCTGCTTCGCCGCCTCTGTATTCTTTTAAGTTGTTAGGGGAGCACAAGTTCGCTCCAATAAACTTGTGTCTCCCGGAAGACAACTGCGTCGTCCTTGGCTTCGTGGCAATATATATAAATATATATATATATATGTGTGTATATATATATATATTTTATATATATATATATATATATATATATATATATATATATATATATATATATATATATATATATATATATATATATATATATATATATTTATATATATATATGTATATATATATATATGTGTGTGTGTGTGTGTGTGTGTGTGTGTGTATACATGTGGTAATTGTAAAAGTAAGCAGGCCTAATTGTGTTCGCTGCCTCTACCTGATAATCACTTGTTACTTTCAAACACTTGTGACCAATTTTAAAATTGGGTCTATTCTTGGGTGCAGTCGTCTCCCGTAAGTGGCTTTTTGTTACCTCTGAGTTACCTTAGTTACCTGTTGTCGCTTTTGATTTTACAGAAAGTGTTCGTTTTGTGACCTTTTGCTGAACGCCGTGAGTTGCTTTGTGTTGTTGCGAAAAGAGCCGCATAGCAACGTCTAAGCGCATAAAAATGTAGTTGTTATGCATGCTTCCGCCAAAATATTTGTTTTGTACCGTTGTGTTTTACCAAGCCTTTTCAGATTGAAATATGAATATTTTAGTAAACCTACCAGAAATTTGTGACAAGTGTGTTTTTCACTTGTTGCAGAAAGTAAATACTCGTGAAAACAACGGCTAATTTTGGTTTTCTATGTTTGTGCTGCTAGGAACAGAAAAACAAGTTTTATTCGAGTCAAACGTTTATTTTTTAAAGGTATAGAATGTCCATCACAGTGGGCAGACTGAACCCTAAGTTTGGAAGAAGATATGGATTGTGTTTTCGGCAGCTAAACGTTCCCCCGCAAAGTAGCCAACCTATACAGCAAACATATATAATTGGCGCAGCGAGTCGGCGTTGCGTGAATCGGAAAAACAGTCACTTTGGCGTTGATGGATGAGTCAACGATCCAAATTGGCCAAGGTTATGCCGTCTTGCGCTTGCATTCACCCATCTTACATCTACACTTAATCACTGATGTGTCATACGCTCTCAAGGTGTATGCCGCCACTGCCAGATGATACGTTTTTAACCAGCAGTGACCTCGCGTGACCGCTGGACAAAGGAACGTCCAACTGTTCGTCGATTTTCGCAGTCGTCACACATCTATTTTTAGTATATCGCTTTACTATCAAGGACTACCGTAGTAAGAATATGTAAACATCAGAAACAACGAATATAACGCTGCGTTTAGCAAGAGTGAATTCGCGCGCAATACTCCCAAACGTATCGGTGGCTGCACCCACAAACAATGGTGCCTACTACGGTAAAAAAATTAAAATAATTGTCCTGAAAAGTAATATTGGCTATTATCAACTTCACTGTTTACTGCTGTGGCCTATGAATGTATCTTCTGCAGTGAGCACACATTAGTGCACACCCAAAGATGATTTCGTGGAAGTTAAGATGAAAATTCCGACAAACGATTTTGCCCGCGGGAGCAGACTGTTACAATCTTGGATGCCGATTTTGGCTAAACTAGGGGTAAGGAGACTATATAGTCTGGGAAAAAAATTCGTTCTGCCCACTGTAGTTGACAATATGCACAGGAGTGTGATGATGTGAAGGTTCGGTTGTGGACGGACAACCAGACTGGCACACGTGAGAGGCAGAAACAGGGTAGCAACGCGTAGTTCTAGAATACCGGGGAGCAAAACATATGAACCGAGAGAAAAATGCCAGAAACACCACCGGAAGTAAACCTGAGGACGTTATAGGCGCGATTGTTCTAAAAGTAACAACAGTTGCCGAGCTGGGCAAATAAAGCGAGCAGCTAACACGTTATGTGAATGGTACAACTGTCTTGGTCAAGTTTCGACTATGTGGCAGTGATGTGTCGTAGACTCATGTGTCGCAATGATGCCGTATCGCCGCTGTCTTCATTTGCCGTAGCAACGGAAGACCCGGCACCCTGTCAGGAAAGGAAGACGTGCCGGCCCCGAAGAAGTCGCATGAGCGGAGGCTGCCAGGAGCACAGCATGGGTGCTTCGATATTTTGAACGGACAGGTGGTAGCCTTCGCAGGTTGGAACGATGGCCATGTTGCCCGGCGGAAAGCTGAGGTGCCCGTAGTTGGGGCAGGAACAAGTATCGGGCATTAAGGCATGGGTGCCGCAGTGCCGGCAGGGGTGGTCGACGTCCCGCCACTACTGCACAGTCGCCTTGACAATTTGGCTAACCTCTAAGTGCCAGGTCACATGCAAAGAACAGCCCATCACTCCAGCCGGTGTTGCTTGCTGCCGATGCTCCGACGTCCTAATCTTCCTCTTCCGCGCAGTTCTTCCCCGTACCAATCTCTAATGGCGCATGCCGGGTACGGGGGATCGGTATTGTTTTTCGCGCCTCCATTGTCTTCCACTTCGTCCTCGAGCTTTTTGTAGTATCACAGCACTACCCTCGGCTTTATAAAGTTTTATTGGCGATGCCAAAATACGTTAGAAGAATGATACTAGGAGATTAAATCCTAGAACACGACAGATCAAATTACTAAAACGTCCTTAAGTACCAGCAGAAATCTGTAGCAATGTTTTTAAATGGTACCAAATCTCTAGTTCACATACCGCTAAGCACCGCTCAGTCTTTGCATCCACCAAAATAATATATCTACTGCAATAGCTATAAATATGAACATTTGTTTTGTTTGGTTGATCTACTAGCCAGTACTGCGGGAAAACCCAATTACCTAACTCTGAAAAATGTTGAACATTTCGGCATCAAATTTAACAATTGATTCCAGTACTAGTACCTTTTTTTCGGCTGGTTGTAGCAGAGTTTTTATTTCCGCCATAATTTCACACAATGTTGATCATAAAATTCATGAAGTTTCGACCACTCCGAACGACAATTTACATTGGCCGTGCGAATATGTACTGTACGGTTAACCCTTAACCACCCGAGAAAGTTATTCCTCTTCGTTGGGATGCCTTTTAGGCGAGATCGTTTTATATTCCCTTGTGCTAATGTGGTGCCATCTCGATTCATGCTTTCCAAATAGCCGCGGAATATTGGTTGTTTTGCCTTAGTTCGAGTAGGTGCGGTAGTAGGTTTTTAAACGTATGTAGCAATATCCACTCTTACAAAAAGTTTGCGCTTCGTTTACAACGAGGATTACCAGATGTAAAAAGTACTAGGTTCTTCACGGAGAACAAAGAAAGAAAACACTATTGATGTGCTTCGATGAGGTTTTTGCTTGCGTACTAGGGTCATTTGAGCCATCGCCTTGCTTTTATGTTTTATAAACAAAGTTTGATTAAGTTTACTACGAGGGATTATGTTTAACTTGCCGACTTTCAGATCACTTTAGTAGCTATTTGCCTTTTTTATTACATAAATTGCACGGTATCTGGATGCAAAAGTGGCTTTAGAAGTTTTTATTTTCTTCCTGAGGCGTTAACTCGAGGACAAATAGTGCAGAAGATGGTGATGTTGATGATTCACCAGAAATGTTTACCTATTTCAGAAATGCAGAATGCGACTGAATTGCAGCTAGCGTTATCTTGTCAGGTGCCATTTTGAGCAGCAAGAGTGTTGACGAACGTGAAAGTGGTGATTCCGACTGGGGAACATGTCCCCTTCTGCACAAAAAAGCATTCAAAGTTTTTTTTACAGCCACCAGCTTCATCAAAGCTCCTTATAAAAACACGGCCTGGAATCTTTCTGCCGCATTATTTGTTGATGCTTTGAAACTTGTATACAGCAAACGAACCTGTTTGCGAAGAAAAGAGGGACAATAAGCTGACAAAATACGAAAACGAAGTTATGCGAGGCTTCCAGTGATGCAGAAGTGTTTTCGTAAGCTTGGAAACCGAAGTTGTTAGTGTACTGAGACCGACTCTGTGTTGCCTTCGGTGATGATGATGGTGATGATTATGATGATGATGTCCACACATATTTTGGCACGTACCCACAAGGGGGGATTGGCCAGGGCTAAACAGGTTAAATACGTGGGGACTTCAAAATAATAATTTCTGGAAAGATGCTGTAAAAGGAAACTTAGTTGTGAATGAAACCCGAATTACCCATAATCAGCACCGTTTAGGAATTCAAATGATCTGAGGCAGAAAGAAAATTCTGAATGCAATTCGAATGTATTATGCCGAGGTCCCGCTTCTTTCTCCTTTGACAACTCTGCATGCCAATGGCAATAGTACGGCAAGGTTCACTTCAGCACTCTGCACTGCTTTGATATGTTTTCTAAGAAGTAGGTCCCCTATAGGTGTAGATGTTACCCATAAAACTGAACGTGTTTCTTTAGTTGTAGATGTGTTCACCACCTCCCAAATAGTGTTTCTTCACACACTTGTGCACTTGCGTTTTATAGAAACACATAGGTGTATAATAATTACCTGACATCAACCTACCTTTGAGGGTCGCATTATTTATTTTTAATCGTTTTTCGTCAGTGCTTGGTGTATCTGAACCAAAAATGTAATTCTACAAGCGAACACTTTCCTATACCCAAAGGTAAAGCTTTCCTACCTCGGCATCAGCAGAGGGCATTCTCTGCGGAGCTTATCTCGCCCATTTTTAGGATCTTAGGTTTTGCTGTGTGGGGTTTCGGTCTCTTAAAGTGCAGTGAATAAAATACTTGAAACGTTTTCCGCTCGAGGGAATTGCCTGTCTTGAGTCTGCCTTGGTAATTAGCAGCGTTACTTTGGTTTTGAAATGTACAACCGCTTTCGTTTTCGTATTTTTCGCTTACTATGTAGAGTAAAGGCGGAACCAGAGAGGAAAAGAGAGAACTTTTTAGTGGACCCTGAAGAGGTTATCCCCGCAAACGGCGGGGCATGGTACTTCAGATGGGGTGACCATAGTCAGGCAAAGAAAAAAAAAGCTGTAACAAGTATACTGCAACAATTAATAATGAGGTAAAGAAAATGGGATCTGTTGGAAACGTAGACAATTGACAGCCCAAGGAGAAACAAATCTGAGGATTCCAAGGTTGAAGCACCTCGATTAATCCCGAGTCATACAAGAAAGTTAACGTAGCCTTTGTCACTCACGCTGCGTCAGCGTGATTTTGCCACTGACCAAGAAAGTGATCCAGCTGTATAGACTTTCCGCGTAGCAGTCGCTCAATAGTTCTTTCGCTGTTTCAGGATTAGTTGTATGCTGCGGGCAGTGACGCAAGACGTGCCATATGTCTTTCCTCACAGAGCACACAGGGCACAATGGCGAGCTCGCCCAGACTATTAAAAAAAGCTATTACTATTAGCTCGCCCAGACTATTAAAAAAGACTATTAAAAAAAAGGCAACGCTCAACCGTAGTCGGCAAAGAACACCCTCTGTTTGTTTTTTGTAGGCCTCGCGGAGAATGGAAAGGGCACTGAGGGTCAATCGCGTGCAGGGGCAAGGGAATCCTACCAGGCTCCTGCCAAGCTGGCAACTTCCGTTTCCGTCCCAGTGCGTTCACGGCAGTAATTCCATCTTGTCTGTAATACATGATTCCAATAGACACAAGCTGACTTTGCGCATCTTTCGCGGCTGTGTCAGAGACGACATTCTCCTGGATGCCGGAATGACTTGGCAGCCATTGAAGAGAGATGCAGTGCCCGTCTCCTAGTCCAAGTGTGTTCAATGCATGTAGATCTCGCACAAGTTGCTTGCAGCGGTGGGATGGCCTCATCAGTGTTTGCAGGGAAGGTTGCGAGTCCGTAAAGATCGCCCATTGCCGAGCGGGAATATTGGTAATCCGAACGAGTGCTGCCCTAGTAGCAGTCCAGTCAGTGAAGGTCGACGATGTCTTGTGACTGAGTTTGTCTTGCATTATTAGTCTCACCGACGCAATCCACACTGCTATAGCTGACGAGTCAGGCCTCACAGACCCGTCTGTATACACTTGAACGTGGCTAAGATAACGTGAGCTGATATGCTCTAGCATTAAGTATCGCCAGACTGGCTCGGGCAGACATGACTTCTTGCCAATACCTGGTATGTTGAGGCTTATATTCCATGCTGCAACTTGGCAGGCTTGCTTGGGCATTGGAAGTTAGCTGGTAGGACGCTCCGCACATGATGGGGAGACACCTGTGCTGTAGAAAATCAGCCCTCCAGGTTACGTAAAAGAGGCTGGTGCGAGGAAACTCTTGGGCTTGGGGTGTCTGGGCTGACATGCACCTTGTTTAGCAGAGAGCTCCATCCGTGGATGTGCACCTTGGAAGGCCCAGGCAGATGCGCAGAACGTGAGCCTGCGCACACTATAGCACTCTGAAGTTCGCCTTAGACAAACCAATCAGTGCTTGGAGGCTGTACGGCAGAAGGCAATGGAGTAGTGCCATATAAAGCTGTAGTAGTGGAGTCCCTTAGCAACCCCATGTTTTTTCTGTCAGCACCTGGAAATTGGTCATAAAGACTGGAGGGGTTTACTAAGGAGGCAGATATTGAGGGCCCAAGATAGTGATTAAAGAAATAGAAAATCGCCTCGGCTTTCAAAGTCTCTGAGAGGGTATATGAAAGTAAGGAGGTTCACGCCGCACTTAAAAGAGGTGTGGCGAAGTGGTTCCAGGACATGAAATATCCCTATAATAACAAAGACCGTTTTGCACATGCTCAACGACCACATGCCAACTCTTGGCTTTATATCGACAGTAATTTACTTTGTTACGGTTACAGAATCAAAGTGCTCCGTCTTCATACAAACCTTTCTCCAACACATGCTTTGTCAAACCGTCATGCCAGTGATTTGTTTTTAAGGTTAGCTTGTGAGGGTTCCAATTGGAAGAAGCATATTTGAGCTTGGCTCTGATGAGAAAAGGATAAGCTAGTTTTTTTTGTATCCGGAGATGGTGATTTTGTGTTCCTACGTAAGTAGTCGAGATCCTGTGAGGCCTTGCGCAGATTGTTTCCACATGTTTAGCCTTCAACAGAGAGGAGCTCACGTGAACACAGATATTTGTAAGTTAAGGTCTAGTCGGCAGAGACAGAATTAATTTTTTAAGGGTAGGAAGAAAGGCTCGTTTTGTGTTTGAATGACAATAGCCTGCATTTATCTAGATTTAAAGGCATAAGTGAGCATTCGCATCAAAAGGACATCGTAATCAAATCTTGCTGGAAGTTTTCGGACTCTTCCAGGTTTTGGATGGCCGAATAAACAATGCAGTCGTCCGCAAAAGGCCTTAATTTTGTTATTATGTTACGTAGAAGGTCATTGATGCAGAGAGGAAAGAGGAGAGGAGATAGACAGGCACCCTTGGGTAAAAAATCGGCGAGTTGTCAAAACACCGGACAAAAAATCGGCGAATGCAGAGTGGCAGTTATTGGTGGTCGTGAGTAGTTTTCTGTTTTCATGAGAAATGTTTGATCCAAGACATAAGGTTAGGGGGAAAATCCAATGATGGATAGCTTAGCTAATAGTAGACCATCTGCGACAAGATCAAATGCTTTGGCGAAGTCCAAAAAGATGGCATCAACTTGGAGGTTGTTATTCATTTTGTTGAGAACGTCATTGGTGAACTCTCCTAGCGAGGTTTTGCAAGATAGTTTTCGGAAGCCATGTCGGTCCCATTAAAAGAAATTATTAGAGTCTAGGTAAGTCATAATACCAGTGGCTATGATATGCTCAAGTAGCGTGCACGTATTGCATCTGAGCGCAATTAGACAATAATTGGAGGGAATTCTCAAAGATTCTTATAGAATAAATCCGCGTGCTTGTTATCGCAGTAGAGGCCTAGAGAACGCTAATCTGCCACAGTATTTCTACCCGCTGGGCTGCAGTTCGGTAATCTGCCATCTTTGCACTGCCTTAAGCGCTGTCCCTCCAGCTTTTTCTTGGAATTAGGCTTCAAGCCCTCGGCTTTCACGCATGTGCGAGGTCCAACATCCCTCAATCCTAGCTGCTTGCCAGCAGCGCTTAGCTTCTGGTGCACCCTGATCTTAACCGTCTCTGCGAAACTCGTATGCTGGCCTCGTTACAACTTCAGGTGATATTGAGAGGACCCGTTGGGGGCGCCACTTCTGATGAGGTCATGGTTCAGTTGTTGATGAACAACTAGACTCGACCACATAAGATCCCGAGACAGCGTCTCAAGTAGTTAAGAACACGGAAAAAACATTTATGAACAAACAAATGAAAGACAGGAAAACTGTAAGCAGTAAAACTGAGAACAAAAGTCCTAATCGCGATAGTTCTAAAAGTGACGACAGTTGCAGAGCTCAGAGTTCGTGTTGACTGTAGAGCCCTCTAGGGTAATTAGCTACTCGGAAGCACTGATCTATGCCACAGGCGTTGTCGTTGTAGTCTCCTATGTCGGAATGGCACCGTATTGCCACTGCTGGAATTTGCTGAAATAACGGACGACCCAGCACTGCGGCAGGAACGGAAGACGTCCCGGCCGCGAAGCGGTCGCACGAGCCGATGCTACCCTGCGCATAGCACGGGTGCCTCAATATGTGGGAGGGACAGGTGGTCCACCAAATTCGGTAGCGGCCTCCACAGGACGGAACGGCGGGCAGATGAACCGTCACAAAGTTGGTGTATGAACGGGTGTCCGGCCCTACGGCACAGGCACCTCTGTGCCGGTAGAGTGGTCGAGATCCCGGTTCTGCTGCACGGTCTTCTTTAGAATGGCCGTTGAAGTGCCAGGTCGCATTCACTAAGCAGACCTTCGCTCCAACCGGTCTTGCTTGCTACCAACGTTCCAACGTCCTCCTATACCTCTCCACGCATCATTCTCTTATGACGCTATCCACGTAGAGATGTCTGGCCTTGTTGTTCCAGCTTTCTTCGTCATCCACTTCTTTGCCTTTGAATTTTGCCTTGTATCATCGCAGGAGGATCTCTTAGCGTACATATGTCCACTGTAGTGGGCAGCCTACACTGAAGGGTTGGGAATGAACCTTCAAAGATATGATTTTGCAGTAGCAAGTGGTCCCAGGCTAGCATTTTTGTCCTATTATAAACACTGTAGCGCGCTGTATTGAACGCTCAATAAAATCGAAGCCCCAAAAGAAATGCGTATCTTTAAATGAGAGCTGTTCGGTCGCGACATTCTCTATATAACTTAATAAACGATTATCAGCAGCGAAAATCTGTGGGCCAATTGTCTTATGTCATCATCAATCTCTTCATCAGGAGCATACTATTGTTTCATGCGGGACGAACACCCCTCTTATCGACCTCTAACATCTCCTACTGCTCTGATCGAGTCTACTTTTTGCCCCTAAAAGCTTTGGTTCGGGTCTACGTCACGTTATTGGCTTTTTATTTCTTCCAGACTCTCCACTTCTTGTCGCCTGTTACTCTGATGGGTACCGTTTGTTCTCGTTATTTAAACTTGGTATATTTGAATTCAATTTCCCTTTGTTTGAACTTGGATGTCATCCACTCGTGATTGTTTTCTAACCTAGGAAGCTGCTTTCCTGTCTGTAAGGGTTACTGCTAATAATATTAGTTCCAGGGCCTATTGAGCGGACCAATGTTGACGCAGTAGTTGTTTAGTAATGCTCCAAGCTTGAGATGCATCTGTCATCACCAACAGGAAGCATTGATTGTGATTTTTTTTTTGATAGAGGTATCCTTTCATTCATATGAAGTGCTTTGCGAGTGCTGCCCTGCCAAAAACCATTTTGCGCTGGACTTCTCTCCCGCGGGTGGGTCAGCAGTGACGATCCGCCTGAGGTAATTATATTTCTCTGCTTCTGGCGATTTTTGCTATGCATAAGAGGATAATTTTGGCATGTTTGTTACGCATTACGTTAGACGTTTCTCACTTCTCTATATTTCAACTTGGTAAATTTGAAATCAATTTCTCTTTATTTGAACTTGCATTTTATCCACTGTTGATGGTTTTGTAATCTAGGAAGCTATTTTTTCTCCATAAGTGTTTGTCATATAAATATTACTTCCATGACCTATTGAGCCGGCAAAAGTGGGATTTTTAGATGTTTAGCAATGTTCCAAGTTTGACAGCCATCTGTCATCACCGAGAGGAATCATTGGGTGTAATTTAATTTCTCGGGGTATCTTTTTATTCTTAGGAAGTGCTTTGCGAGTGCTTCCCTCTCCAAAACCATTATGCGCCTGACTTCTCTCAAGGGGGTGTGTCAGTAGTAACGATCCGCCCGAGGTAACCGTAGTTCTCTACTTCTGACATTCTTTTCCTAAGTATAAGAGGACGATGTTTCCATGAATTTGCGCATTACGTAAACTGAGTCTTATTTGAGGTAATGGAAGAAATTTCTGCCGGACACTATGCAATACACAGCCGCAGCAGTATAAAGAATATATTGCAAAACTTAAAAGCGATGAACATATTTTCCTTAAAGAAAAGGATAGAAAATGTGCGTACAAAAGCCCTGAAAGTACATAAAAAAATGTTCTTTTCACGAGAGAACCCAGGTAATATGAAGAAAGTAAATGTTCTTAATAAGATTCAAAGCAGCAATCAATCAAAGCAGAAATCATAGCCATATGCAAGCTATGGCTGAATCTCAGAAGACAAAGCAGCGAACCAGTTAAACTTAAGAAACGGGATTTGCAGTCAGGCAGATCATGATCCCAAGAGTGCATCACACTACTTCTTTGATGGCGCCCATTGGAATTCTACAAACGTGCGCCATAACATTTTGGGCTGATGTTTCGCATCGACCAGTATTCTTGAGCAAAAATGTACAGCCGGTAAAAGGCTTGTCTATAACGCAGCGTTCGTACTCTCAGCCCTATCATGCCCCGCCGAAGCGGCATTTGAATAAAACTACTGCGGAATTCTGAAGTCTTAGCCCTTCGCTTTTGACTCCGACATGTTTGGAACGAGTATATTTCGGCAGTTTTCGGATGTAGCTGGTTGAAGTTGAAATCGCTGTTATAGACAAGCGTTTTACCGGCTGTATGTGTTGTCGTACTCTGCCCTTGGTTTTTTAACTAATGGTGATACGTTATGGTCTAGCTTCATGGAGCTGCTTTTTATTTTTTTATCAGGAGAGGTGTACTTTGATAAATCAAGGATGCTTAATAATACATCCAGGAGCCGTTTCAGTGGACAATATTGTTCTCTACGGTATGTTTTTGTCTCCGCCTAAAATACGTATGCTTTAAGAAGTCAACCTTAAGATGAAATTGTTGGACAAATATTTGCGTAGAAAGTGTTCTGAAAAAAGAAAACCCTTGAGTTTAAACTGCAAATGTTCGGTCTGCTCTAGCACCTAATATGATTTTGGAAATTTTTTTCTTATATGGTAAATTGGCCTCATTTACAAGGATATAAAAATATAAAGACGAATTTCTGAATGATATCTGGAAAAACGTAACTATCGTGACCAGGACAACCGAAATTTTCCTAAAATAGCCTCCCGCGTTACATCGTTTTTCAGATTTATAAATACTTCATTATTCTAGCGATTGCAATTTCGCATTATATTTAACGCAATGAGTATTAGAGGAGTTTTTGTCAATTTACTTGCGTATATTCACCGCTGCTCGTTTCCTGCTCTTTTCACTTTTTTCTAGCACAATCGGGACATTTTTTTTCGTTATCGCAGATTATTCACCGCTTGTTTGTGACGGGTTCAAAAGCAATTTTATGTGTGTCACTGGACGTTTGGTAGCATGATGTCAGAGTTATTGCAAAGCAGATCTTGGGTAGAAAAACTAAAATTGTTTAAATGCGTAGGTAAGTGGTGATAAGATCTCACAACCTCACATTGCATGTTTTCTGAACTTGCTCTGATGCGCTTCTTCTGAAATGGACACAAACACAAATTGTCTCTGCAGTGATTACAAACAAAATCGTAGAACATGCGCTGGAGGCGATGTTGATGCAAAACATTTAGTCAGAACATTTTGCTGTTACACCAAAAAATGTCCTTAGATTTTAATACCCATGTTTCAGTGCCTGGACACGCTATAATGCACTCGTGTTGGTCCGAAGACCCTAATCAGAAAAGTGTGATTAGTGAAACCAACAAAGTAAACGTCGTTTGTTAAAGTTCAGATTTTAGCTTTGCCACAAAAAGAAGGGTAAAAAACGTTCAGTAGTCCACAGACAGGCTTGCAGGCCCATGTAACTTGCTAAACTTTCTATATCTCCCGGTGCGAGGGACATAGTTAAATAAATGTGCCTGTATTGACGACAACGCAGACCCAGAGCGCCCCCCCCCCACACACACACACGGTGATACCAACCATGACAAGGTGTCTAGTGGCGGCACCACCACCTTCATAAAATCCAACCATCATCACCATAATCTAAGGCCACCATCAATATCAACTCTGCCTGGGCTGGAGCGTCACTAGAGCCCGTGACCCAACAGTTCAAACACAGCTGTGTGGCAGTTTAGAACGTGCCTTACGCACCCTGAATAAATATAGCTGCCCACAGCTCACGGAGTGCTCGGGTGCTTCTTTCAAGTGGGTAACCAGAAATTATCTTCCTGTATCCTGGCTGGCAGCTCACCGGTATGGCAGCATGTGGCCCGCCAATTCCGGAGTTCGAGCCACGCTAGCTTAGAGGTTGGTTCTTCTAGCTTGAGGCCCCCTTCTGGCTGCACTACGTAGAAATACAGCTGCTCCCGCACTCCGTCCTATAAAAGATGCTTCCTCTCGATCTCCGCGGAGTCCTCGCCACACCATTGCCCATCGAAACCCCCTACGATGACCTTCGCACTTCCGTATTTGAAAACACGGATTCAAAGACACCTGTTTCTGCACTAAGCATATTGCACCCTATGGTCCTCTCCAGCCACAAGTGTCGCCCCCCCTAGACCCTATCTCAATACCTGCAGCCACAACTACAAGGACGGGACTTGCAGCAGACGATGTCACCGTTGCCACCAGCCAGACGCCGTCTCGACTGCTTCTATGCGAGGGCTCCGGTGAGGGACTTTGTTCCATACCCGTGCAATCATTCCTAACCGTGCAATCTTTTCAATCATTCCGAATCATTCTTTGCACGTCAAGTCCATCTCGAAGTTGTCACAAAGCCCTTTACCGCTTCAGTGCGAGCTTGACTCGGGGGAAACGTATATCGTTGCTCCCTCCGCAGACACCGACAACACAGCTGCGACCATGTCTCCACATCAAATGCCCGAAAGCACCCCATCATCCATGACGAGAGGGTGACTATCGAAATCGCGGCCCAACTGCGGCAGACGGCAAACATCATACCTCACTGATGTGGCCGCCCGTGCATTCCACCTCTTAAATTCGACATTGACGCCATCATCGACTTCTAAAGTTCCTATCACAAAGACAAGCTTCAACACTGGCACAACGACGCCACACACTCATGAGCCGTCAGCGCCAGCGGCTCCCGTCTTTTCACGCAAGCTGTCAACTGCTCCCGTTCGGCTCTCAAACTCGTCCACCTTAGTGGACTTCGGCGTCGAGCAATGCTTACTGTCAACATGACAATGACATAGCTTCATGCCCAATGACATAGCTTCATGCCCTAACCGAAAATTATTTCGCAAAAAACTTGAAACAGCGAACCTTTCAGCCTTCACGTGATACCCCTGCCGAATCGATAGTGAAAATTCCGTTGTCAAGTTTTCTCTTTTTTTCTCTCTCTCTCTCTCCCTCTCTCTGTCGAGTAATTATGTTTACAATAGTTTCGCTATTCCTAACTGATGCTGCTTTTTATTTTAGTCTTGTTGTTGTTATTTTCGGTGTATGTATTCTTATACCTTGGCGCAAGCCCCCCCTTATGTAATGCCTTCGGGCCTTTAAGGAGCAAATAAATGAAATGAAACATAGGCGTCGCACCGTGCTTAGCTGTCAGCCTGTGTAATGATGCCGCACCAGACACCGTGCTGGGATCGGCACCGGTGAGAGCGTAAGCGACTTGCAACCAGCAGCTGACCCGCAGTGTGCACGCGTCGCAAGAGCCTGCTCGTGAGCGCCAGGGCTACCGGCATTGCCATGTCTACACTTTAGCCATAATTCGCACCACTTTTATATAAGGGCTGCTAAACACTGCGTGAACCCGAAACCTCCGCACCCCGACGGCCCCAGAAGACCATCTACTGTGCCCAGCAGGACAGCCGGTGGTCATGGAACGCGGACATACTCAGCTAAACATCTCTGCTCTTCATTTCTTCCTGAAACGCCGCGTGCAACGTCTTGCACATTCAGATTTAGGCGTTTCATAAACAATACAAGCTGGAAGCAAAACCGGAACAGTGTTTTTATGGTAGACTAGAGACGGGTAGTGCCTCTTATTCGTGTTTTAAGCAACCGTAAATTCGAGGTCGTGCTCATACTGACAAACAATATTGCTGTTTTTCAGTTCCGAGGTTTTGTGCCGAAGCCACCAAGGACAACCGTTATCACGTATTTAGAAATACTGTGAGGGTCTTAAATTTCGTGTTACGAGCCCCAGAAAGATTAGGTCCATTACACCACCACTATTTGCGCCTCCACTTTTATGTTTTATTCTTCATTCCACTCGTAAATTCGATGTGCAACAGATTGCACGTCAGTACATTGTTAAATCTTTGCAACTACAATTAGCAAAACTCATTGTTTTGATTGGCTCTTTCTTTCCTTTGAAATTATAGGTGTTTTTGTGCAAATAAGTTATAAATATTTCAGATGACACCGGTGCCTCTGCCCTCGACATTTTTAGGAGAATTACGGCAATAGGGACAAGAAGCACCGAATTATTGTTGTTTCTTTTGTGCTAAGCGTTCATACCACAGAAAGATTTGAAATCTAAGACTTGAAATCTTAGAAATAAATATCTAAGATTCCAAATAATAATACTTAAGCCTCGATAGCTTCCAAAGATAAAGTTCTTCATCCCTGTTAATTTGAGCTTCCCTGAACGAACTGCTTCACTAGGCATTTAGCAGTGAAGAGAATACTTTTCTCCTCAACGAAGACGTATGGTGAGCACGGTGGAATGAGGCATGCGTTTTTAATGATGTCAGGAAGAGTATGGACTTTACATAGCTGATTGGCTCCTTCATCTTTGTCAGAAATAGCGAGGCACATAAACACACGCAAACACACACAACCCACAAACAACACACACAACCAACGCACACACAACCCCTTAAACAAAGAAAACAACCCACACATAACACACAACGCAACACAACCCAAAACAATGAACACACGAACGCACGCACACGCATGCACGCACACGCACACACAGGCAGACACAAAACAGCGCGCACACAACACCACACAACACAATGCCCCCGCGCGCACACACGCACACGCGCGCACGCACGCAAGCACACACGTATGCTCGCACGCACACAAATACGCACGCACGCACACACGCACGCACGCACACACGCATGCGCACACGCACACGCGTACACACGCTCACGTACACACACGCACACACACGCTATCTATGTCTTCATGTTACGTGTTTTTTTGACAACTTCGTTCCGGTGTGCAATATATTGCACATCTGATATCTTCTCAACAAACCCTCATAGAAATAAAGAATGACCTAAGAATTATTTCTGTGGTCTGGTAAATACAAATATTAAAAAAAATAGCTTGTTTTTACTTCGTCATGTCTCAGGTGTCAGGAGGATATCTGTACGTAATTTTTGTATAGAAGAGCACTTCTATTAAATTTGTCATAATTACCTGCTCCATGATGGGGGAGAGCCCTGTAGTCCCGGGTCCACTATTTGCGTTCAGTGCCACCATCATCATCATAATCGAACGTACGCACCATTACCAGCAGTGCCTTGGCTGGAGCGTAACCAGCGCCACGGACACGCCAGTTGGAACACGGCAGTGTGTCAGCTCCGGCAATGGCGTACGAACTCTGAATAAATGTAGGATGCCACAGATCACCTTGTCGACGTGTCCTTGCTACAAGTAATAAGGCGGAGAGAGAGAAGCCTCAAACGGTGCCCATTGGAGACTTGGTCAAGCTCTTGCGAACGAGCTCCTTTTCTGGTATGCAGGCCGGGAGCTTCGAGACCTCTCTAGGTAATACATAAAAGCTGGAAACGTAAGAACGTCTCCTGATTTTTTCTATTCCTTAAAATAAATTCACAACCACCTAAAACCTCATGGACATAAAAATCATCCCCACCGACCTCTCGTACCCCCAACCATAATGTTTACGATGCCATATAACTTCCAGAAATTATTTATGATAAAATAGGCCTCCGCTTACCTGGCGGTCAGTGTTTCTATTGCAAAGTTCCTCGTAGATGTCATCGGGCAATCATACAACGCAAAAATAACTCACAACAGGTGACTTTCTTTGTAAAGTTCGGAAGCCAGCATCGGGCATTGAAGCTCCTGGCTTAGTCATGCATTTCTTATTTAGACGTATAGGAAACATCAGAGTTCAGGCTTAGCGGCCCCCAAATCCCATCGCTGATTCAGATCTCCTGACCGCCACAGGGCCCGGTTTTCTCTAAGACCTAACTGGTCAAGGCGTGACAGCATTCAGGAGCACAATCGAGACTAGGGAAATAACAAATAGCTATTACACACATCATTCCTACTCTTAACCTCTTTATAATCCAAAAGGACGAAAATACTGGTTTCATTCACTGCTACGTCGAACCAGACATACCTAACCCACGTGCTCCTTGAAGTTGCAGCGGTTGGGAACAGTACCAACTCTTGCCACTGCCAGACAACGTGTGCGAAATGCATTACACAGGATGAGTTCACTGACCACTGTAACTCCGCCAATTTTAATTGTGCTTCCCGCTGCAAACTACACCCGGTAGTAACACCCGTAAACCCCTCTCTGACCCATGATAAATTTTAAACAGAGAAAGAAATTATCAATGTCCAAATAACATGAACATCTTAAGGGTTCAAAAGAGGTTTGCCTTTATCCATCTGGAGAGATGCGGCGACGCATCTTGCCAAGGCGGGGAGCATAGTCAGCCTTTTGGAGCGACTCAGGTCAGCGAGGTTTATCTAGCTGTGCCCCGACCTTCAATCGGAGTTGCCTACGGCAGCCCCACTTGTCACCACCCCTATAGCTAGCCCGCCGTGAATGTGGTGGCCACAAACACCATTGCGAGACTAGAGTTTTCTTCCGGCTTTGCTCCTCCGGCCACCAGTGTACCTAGAGCACGGAGGTAATGAACATTGCGAAACACAGCGACATGCACTCGGGTGGAGCGCCCGTTCTAATATTGCGCAACGATGCCTTCGGTGGTAGCGTTTGCAGCAACGAGCAACAAGCGTGTGAGGTACAAAGTCTGTACTCTCGGTAATCTGGGTACTCTCGTCAGAACTCTCCGGGCATTCGACGAGGACGTGTACGTCGGACCTTTACTTCT
Source organism: Haemaphysalis longicornis (assembly GCF_048455015.1). Lineage (NCBI taxonomy): Eukaryota > Metazoa > Arthropoda > Arachnida > Ixodida > Ixodidae > Haemaphysalis > Haemaphysalis longicornis. The sequence goes on along the minus strand of NW_027526214.1, from coordinate 19,997,721 downwards.
GCATCGCAGCCAAAGAAACAAATGCCGTCGTCAAAAGTTCCAGATAACCCAACAAATGCAATGTTCACTGCCCCGAAATTACATGCCTTACGCACACGCATACACATTTCCAATATGCTCCAAACTGTCAAAAATAGGAAGAGATAACCATGATGAATAGAGCTGTAGTACAGTGTGCAAAATTGTGATGACGCGCATGAGATGGTAGACGCCAGAAAAGAGAGTTTAATGATTCTGCACTAAACGTATGTGAACAAGAAAAACACAAACTTCCTTAACAATAAATGCTAACTATTAGGCAGAGATACAAACTCCTACGTTCCTTAGGCGATGGAGTCGTCGTCGCCGCTCCACATTCCTTACCATGCACAGCCATTGGCCTAAATACAAACGTTGATACAAACATAACACGATATCTAAAACGCTAATAAAAGTTATATTCATTGAGATTCTTTTTTATGTCCAGCAATCTATTTCCATTTCGAGGCGCGGCAAGGTCAGTTGGCTGAATTTTACATCTTTATAGATTACCAGAATGTACATCATGCGTCCTGGGGCTCCTCCCACGCACACTCCCGAGGTCGCGTCATAAACCAAGACGTAAAATCTTCCGGAGCATATCTATTCAATAAAAACATCCTGCCTACCGTAACTTTGATAACAACCCTTGTTGACACCTTGATTCTGCTCTTGTTTGTGCAGTTATTTATCTATATGTTTTGTGGTGCGTGGGTACAGATTTATTTGATTGTTAGATATTCCCAACTCCCCCAACATGTATAAGGGCACAAACATTCACATTCATATAAAAAGTTCAATAAAACCTGACAGAACTGGAAATTATTTACAGAAACATATAAATTACAGATCACATTTGTAACACACCTGCACGTCAACAAAGCAGCGAACTCATCAAATTGCCCATCATAGACTCCGACACATCGTATTCGCAAGGCACTGGTGCTCCGCGGAACACATGGACGCCCTGGTGGAAGGAGGACTGTAGGCGGGAGAGACAGGCCCACTAGAAGGCGTGAGGTATCCTACGACAGTGTGCCACGTCGCTGAACCTTAATTAATTTAAATTTGCAAAGCCATACATGAAGTATTTATTTATTGACGTGTAGAGGCATAGCCGGCGCTGCTTTCTGTCATGAATACAGCACACACATTCCCACAAAAAGTGTGAATCCACATATGTACACTAAAGGTACAAAAACACAGCCCTGTCATAGCTCTACAGTTGTGGGAAAGCTTGAAGAGCAGGCTAACACTTGCCGGGCCTTCTAATACACTTCCAACGTTTGCAAGACGCGTCAACTTTGGTTGACTACACAGCCACGTTCCTGAAAATAAAATGTCGTACAAAACGGTCTTGAGCTACGGAAATAGGTTGCATACTTTCTATCACTCTCCATTTTCCTAATCCTAATTTCCTATCCTAATTTTCACCGGGTATTGTTAATACTGGTAATGTAGGGGTCCCTAATGATGCTCCCGTATTCTAGGATAAGTTTTACAATTGATGCTTATGTAATAAGTCTTAACTACAAGGTGGCATCCCCTACCCTATGTTTTAAGAGTCACAGCTTATTTTACACGAAGGATCCTAGACTATTTATATATGTTGATCAGGTATTTCGGGACGTGAAGGTAAATACTCCGTACCTGTGCTCTTACACTTGTTGGATCTTGCAACTGTCAATACTATACGGGAATTCAGGTGTATTCTTTGATTTTTGTGATGCACAAGCATAGATTATATATTGCACAATTTTGTTATTGCATGCAAAACATGGTTAAGGAACTGGTGAGCGGCAGGCACTAAGGCGCTAAACATGATGCAATCAGCAGCAAACAACTCGAGGTATACAGGGGATTTAAAACTTGGCCAAGATCATAATAAAACTTGTTAGAACCGGAGCCTTGCGCAAAACCTAAAGTAAACCCAAGGATGTATCTAGAAGAGCGGCAGAAGCACCATCAATTAAAACATATTGTTTGCAGCCAGGTAAAGATGGAATGACCCAATTTACTGTTTCGGTTAGGATGACTAAGCTTTTATTTGTGGTGATTGGTTAAGAATGTAGAACTCTGTCGAAAAGTGTCGAAAGTGTATTAATATTGCTCCTTCCTTCGTCAAGCACCACTGCCATCTAATGAACGGTAACTATCAATTCAGGTGTCGCTAAAAATCCTCAACGAATACCGTGCCGTACATTAGTAAATGGTTTATATTGTTTGGAAGGTCTTTTAAATGTCTGGCAATTACGTATAAAGAAACTATTCAACTGAGCACGTAAGCAATATAAGATGGTGACAGAAATAATGGGTGACAGCACCATTTTCCTAAACTTTTTGTACCCGGCAACAAGAAATTGAAGTGTTAGGCAAGAAGATTCAAGAGACTTACCGTACATTTGTTTGAAGAATCTCTCCAGCAACTCTGCGTGTTTTTATAAAAGCGGTGAAAATGTTATCACGCCCGATAAGTTTTTGATATGTTTGTTGCCATTTTTCACGTGAGGCCTATTGGCCAGTGTGGTTGGCCTTGAAAAGACGTTTCAAGAATTGAAATTAGATGTTTCAGAAATAATATTTTACATCTAACAAAGCGATCACCAACAGCCATTTTATATACACTTGTATAATCCTTGTTGGAAAAAAAATTGCCAAAATCTGTCAGGGTATTCTATAGCACAGCGCCCAAGGATTGCGAATAAACGCGTTTCTTATCTTCACGTAGATCATATTTCACCAAACTGCTTAAGTCGAAAAGAAAGACGGCATCCTTGTTATTCTTTTTAAGTGTCGTGTTATTTACGGGCGAGAATTGAGTTAATACCACATGTTGCAGCTCGTCTTGTTTACTGCATACGCTTTGCAATTACCGCAGATATGGTTATGGTTTGACAGCATCCCTTTTTTGTCTTTTTCGGCAGTGCTCAGTTCCCGTTTTTAGGTTCGCCCACAATTACCCGACAACCACTTGCTTCATCTCACGCAAAAATATCGTTTTTTGACATGCAATTTATCGTAAACAACTTTTATTTTTTTGGTAGCGTTGGTATCAGACGCTACAGGTTTAAAACAAATATCCTGAGTGCGGCGGTGCCTGCGAGTAGCCATGTGAAACGTAAACTTCGGTGTCTTTTAGATTGAGGCAGATTTTCAATAGGGCTATTTTTTCGTTGGAATTGTACAACCACAGAGTTGTTGTAGGTTGGTCATATCGCTGTTTACGCATGCTATAAATGAGGTCGACAGATGTGACAGCTAAATTGATTTCATCATTACGAACCCGTCGCATAACCAAATATTCCAGGACTTCTCTATTCGCTTCAGGGCATTGTGGTATGCCAAACGCAACTACAATATTCGTTCGTGACTGATCTTCGTTGTTTGATTTGATGGTGGTTTATTTACCTGTAAAAAACAACATACAATAGGTATATACAGGAGGGGGTCCCGAAGTAAATGACTCCAGGGGGACCTCCTAAAAAACAAGCATGAACAAGTAAAACTTTTAACAAACAGTGGTAACAGTATTATGTTGAAACCAACAAAACAGATATTACAAAACTGAGATTGCACAATCAAAGTAAAAAAGCAAACAAAACATGTGATAAACGCAAACAAAATGAACTCAAATTGACTGAAGATTTGCACGTAAGCTATTTTTGTAAGAAAAAAATATTTGAAGCACTTTTTGTAAAGTGAGGCAAACAGTTCCATTCATAAGCAGCAGAAAAATGAACAGCTTGTTTACCATAATTAGTTTGAGCTTTAGGAAGTAAAACATTGTTATGAAGGGCAAAACGAGCGCATCTCTGAAGTGGCAGCTGTTTAGCAGAGATAATTTCTATAGGAAGCCTACCGCTGAAGAATTTAAATACTATGATGCAAATAGAATACTTAACCAAATTAGAAACCGATAAAATGTTATGCGCACGAAGCAGCGGTAAAGAACTGCAACGGAAATGACTATGAGTAATAATCCGTATGGCTTGGTTCTGGATATGTTGCAAGGGGGATAGGTGCATCGGGCATGTATTGCCCCAAGACTATACGCAATAACTAATGTGACTATGAATGAAAGCATAGTAAAATAAAATTAGAGTCTTGAACCCCAAATAAGAACGAACCTTAAATAATATTCCCTTAAATAATATTCGTATTCCACATGCAACCTTTTTAGTTAAGAAACAGATGTGTTTTTGGAAATATGAGATGTTTATCAAGCTCAACACCTAAATAAGTGGCCTAGTCCGAGCAAAGAAGTTGAGTACCATTTAGGCAGATGGAAGTGTTTTCCGGGATTATTTTGTGTTTAGATCTAAAAATATTAAATCAACATTTGGACGAATTTATGGTTAACATGTTTTCCCTACATAATGCAGCTAAATTATTAATATCAGCATTAGGCTTCACAATTAGCGATTCTAAATTCATATCAGTTGTAAAGATAGTGGTAACGTAAGCATAAAGTACACCAGTTGAAAATTTAAGGCATTGCGGGAGATCATTGATAAAGATTCAAAATAAAAGAGGACCAAAACGAGATCCCCGTGGTACGCCTATATTTGTTAATTTGAATTCAAAATAAGTACCAGAGATGCATATCGTTTGTTTCCTATCAATTAAATAACCTATTGGGTTTAGAGCACGGCCGTTAATTCCGATTGCCTTTAATTTTTTAAACAATATGGTAGGTTCAGAGAGTAGAAAGCTTTAGATAGGTCAATAAACAGTGCACCAACCAGATATCCCGCATCAATGGCTTCTTCAAATTGATCAGTTAGAAATAAAAAAGCAAATTCAGTGAAATACCCTGCCCTAAACCCGAATTGATTCACCGATAGTATGCTAAATTTTGATATATAACTTGTGAGCCTCAGAACAAGTAGCTTTTCAATTATTTTGCTAAAGAAAGATAATACGGCTCTGGGGCGGTAGTTTGATATGTGAAGTCTGTCCTCTTTCTTAAACACCAGTGTTAGTTTAGCGTTTTTCAAAATGTATGGGAATAAACCAGTCTTAAAGATAAGATTTACAATGTGGGCGAATGCTCCAGAGACGAAATGAGCAATCAACTTGATATATGAAGGCTTAAAGTTGTCTAATCCTGGACCCTTGTCGTTGAAATTTTGAATAACCCTATACACTTCTTCAGGCGAAGTGGTTAAAAGAAAAAAACTGAGGAAAACATAGAAAATTCGTGTTGAGCGATTCAGGCGGAACTGGTCGGTCGCGTGTGAAAGAATCTAGAAAAGCGTTTGCGATGTCATATAGGATGTAAAATGTATTGTTGTGTGAATTTGTTTTTGCTACGGAAGAATTCACCGATGTTTTATTAGGAAGCACTTTATAACTTTCTATTGCTTTCGCACGTCATTCCCTGCACTGGTGATTTCGCTCTCATAGTAATTTTTTTATCGTCTTTGAGCAGCTTGCACAATACTTTAGAGTATGTTTTGTACAGAGCTAGCAGACGCGAGTCAAATGGTTGTTTTTTAGTTTTCTTATAAAGATTGTCTTTCTTTCTAAGACATTTCCAGAGACCAACTGTTAACCATGGATTATGTGAAGCCGCAAATCTTTTTTGCACTTGACCGTGGTACGTGATATTTTAAGAGCATTAGACAACGTAGATGCGAATAGCGCGAATGCTTTTTCCGCGTCGTCGGGGAGCAGAAATGCTGGCCATTCAGTTTTTCCGATTTCTTCAAGAAATAAGAGCGCGTTTAGACTCTGCTTAGTGAACAGCATACCGTCGTTACTGGAGGACATGTTTCTTTGAATGAATATGGGTTAGTGGTCTGGTATTTTTACCCCAATCACTCCTGAAGAGGGTACAGGAACAAGAATATATAAGGCGAGGTCGATCAACGTGCTAGGTTCAGTGGTAGAACATTGAGTTGAAAGTGTATTAAGGCATTCGAAACCGTATCCGTTTGGAACGTTAGTGTATTCTATGTAAGAAGCAGTTGTAGAGTCCAGTAGGTTGACGTTTACGTCACCCATTATAACGAAGTTTATTTTTTCTGATGATAACATGTGCAGGACACTTTTTAACGCTGTACAGAAATCAGTAAGACATGATGAGGGCGAACGATAAATACGACCGATAACTTTTTGCTTAGTATCTTTCGGAAGGAATGCATCAGGAAATTCAATCCAAACAGATTCGCACCTATTTTAATCTAGTGACAAGTCAGAGCAACGGTGATAAGATAATGAAGATTCGATGCAAATTGCTGCCCCACCATGGCCACAATGTTCACGATGACAGTATTCAGAGGTGTACCCTTCAAACGCGAATAGATTTCCATCACTTGGTGTCAACCACGTTTCACTCAAGCAGATAATAGAAAAACGTTGACTAATGGTTGATAACAGACATGTTATTTATTCAAAAGTCTTCTTAAACTGCGCGTGTTTACGTGAATGATGGAAGTAGAAGCAGAAGAGAGGCGATTTACAAGTTCAGAAGGGCTGAAGTAGTTGGCCATGAAGGCGAGGGCACTGAATGAGCACAAGTGCAAGATTCAAGAGAAGAGAGCCAGGTCATATTCAGAGGAGATACGGAAAAATCGGCTGTCTTCAGTTTGGCGGGCTTTTATTTGGCAGTTTTCTGTGCAAAGAAACGGCCACCCCTTTTCTTTTTTCAGTTTCAGGGCTTGCGCAAAGAGCCCTTTAGTCTCCTGGGTGAGGTGCTCGTTCACAAAAAATGGGTTGGTTATCTTCACCCGAATAACCGAAGCTGCCAGTGTTCAGCCGAGCCTTCCACGCCTTCTTCACAAAGTTATTTTTGTGCGTACGAGAGTAGAAGCGTGCAATTATGTTCTGCTGACCAGACTTGGTTGGTACCCTGTGCACAATTTCTAGGTCGGAAGCCGATACAGGACATTTCGCTTGCTCTCCAATCGAGAAAAATGATCGCGATGCAGTCTTCCTCCTGAGTGAAAGGTACAACTTTCACTTCCACATTATTGATCCTTGAATACCTCTCAAGGGCAGACACACTGGTTTTAAAGGCAGCGTTTGCAAGTTTCAGGGCCTTATTGGATTTAAGCAGCTCAACTTGCTTAGTGCGTACGCCGTCGACCAAATCGTTTTGAAGGCCCATGCTATCCTCCATTTTAGAGATTTTAGTGCTGGAGGCACTGGGGTCGACACCAGCGTCAAGAAGTTTAATTTTACGCTTTCGACTAGTTTTGCAACTAGCACGTTCAATCTTACCTCAAATCGCGCCTCAAGTACCTCAATGTTTTTAACTATTTCAGCATTGGTCGGTATAGTAAATCGTACACAGCAAAAAAAGGGAACGCTTCTGCAGAACACAACTAATCTCAAGAGCACTGCAGCAAGAGTGGTTGCGGCGCAGGTTCGGTATTTTTAAGACCCGAGAAGAAACTGATACAAAGTACCAACCTGTGCAAATACGAGAAGACGCTTAGCGATCTTTCCGTGACCGCAACCACTGCTGCAATGAAGCTGGCTGCCTTCCGATGACGCCTTTAATGTACTCGTGGGGAGTCGAGGCAGGCTCGAAGGGGGAACTCGGGACGAGGAAGGGCGTTGCGAAGAATTCGTTCACAATCACTTCTTCACACAAGGTAGATTCGGCGTCTAGCCAAGCAGTATTGCGCTGGTGCGATCTGTACCCGAGCAACCTGTGCAAATATAAGAAGACGCTCAGCGGTCTTTCCGTGACCGCAACAACTGCTGAAATGAAGCTGGCTGCCTTCCGATGACGCGTTTTAAGGTACTCGTGGGCAGTCGAGGCAGGCTTGAAGGGGCAACACGGGGCAAAGAAGGGCGTTGCGAAGAATTCGTTCACAATCACTTCTTCACACCGGGTCGATTCGGCGGCTGGCCAAGCAGTACTGCGCAGGTGCGATCTGTGCCCGAAAAACCTGAGCAAATAGGAGAAGACGCTTAGCGATCTTTCCGTGACCGCAACCACTGCTGCAGTCGTGCCTTTTATTATACCTTTTTGTTATTAGGCCTTTTTGCCTTATATTGCGAGTGTTCCTTCTGGGTGTTCAAAAGTGTAATGAAGCACCATAATTTTACTGCGAAGCACTGTATCTGAAGATTGTTCATTCCAGTTTCAGTTCCGGTAAAGCCGTTTTACTCTGCGCCGCTTCTTGGTTCTTCCTCACCACCGCCCAGCACTTTTGCACAACGGTTCCTCCGCAAATCCAACACCAAAGCCCATTTCAGAAATTTTACATGCGAAGCCTCTCATGGTAAAGGCTATGTTTCTCCTTTGCCATTGCCCTTGTTGTTGCGCCGTCCGCACCCCCACTCCGCATGCTCGGCTGGCTGAAACACCGATTCCTTTCATGAAGTCTGGAGCTACAATGTTCCCGGTGTCTTCCTGGGCCGGCACGAGACTAGCACGCTTCCCTTACATGATCCTGGAGCGACAGGGCTGCCGGTGTCTTACTGAGCCGGCACGAGGCGAGCCTGCTTCACTTGCATTTGAAGTTTCATCCTGTCGGCAGAGACGTGCGTCGGCAAGTCTCGGTGGCCCGTGACTACAAGCAGCCCACAACCATCCGGGGAACGTGCATCAACCTCATTCGCTATCACAGCCCTTGACTGTACAATTCAGAGCCCATAAGGCGGTCATAATCCAAGCGGAATGCAAACCAGAGTTCGACGTCACCAGCGTTGAGCATGATGATGACAATATCTAAATAAAGACAAACGCATACCACGGTACAACGTCTCCCTCTATCTCTTATGCCTCTCCACCCAAACTCCGCCCACCTCCTCAAATCAAATTACACCATCTTCGCGTAGAGGAACCCTGAGTAGTGAGCGAAACAGCCATGGGGTCAACGCGATTCCCCATTTTGTAGTTACGGTAAGTGAAAATTGGGGCAGTTACCATAGAAACCAAACGGTAAATATAAGAATAGCTAAGTACTTCTATCCAACCGAAACGCAATTTCCCATTTCGTAGTGACGGTAAGTAAAAGTGTGGTAGTTACCATAGAAACCGTACGGTAAATGTAACGGTAGCTACGTACCTCTATTTTACAGAAACGACAAAATGAAAACTAGAGGGCACTTGAATCGATCCCATCCCTCCTTCGCATACTACTCAGGGTTCCCCTACGGAAAGATGGTGTCATTTTTATTTTCTAAATCGGCAGAGAACAGCGGTAGCGCCGCTATGGGGCGATTACCGAAATTTGGCCGAAGCGCGAATGGGCTTAGAAACCACTGAATGCCGCCCCAACACAACATTTTGCCACCGCCATTGGTCCTGTTTCCACAAAGTTTTATCTCCACGAATAGCTGCACATTCCATCTTTTTAGACCGCAAAAGCCGCGTTGGAACGCTGGGATGAGCCCATCATTATTCTTCAGTATGCAAAAAATTTTAGCGCGTTATTTCCACCCATGTACTTCACACGTAACCACGCACCCATTTGCGGTTGCCGGTTGAGGTTTTCACGGGGTGATGCAAATGGTGTGCGTGCACGCACGGTTGGGATTCAAGCCTCTACCGGTGACATGCACGCTGGGCTGGTGGGAGATTGAAAAATGAAAATCTCATGAATGAACTCGCCTCTGCAGCTGTTCTCTGCAGTCAAGCGGACGGAAGGACGGAAGAGGGAAACGGACAGCTACATGTTTCTTCGGTAGAATAAAGATCGAGGCCTTCGAAGCTTACACTCTCCATTGGACGGACACATGCAAGTTGCTTGGAGGAAGAAGACCAGGAATAAAGACGTCGGTACAAAAAAAGTGCGCGTGGCTGCCGCCGCTTTTTCAACGAAAGTTCTATCTCGCTGAATAAATTAAAATAAATCTCGCTATCTCGCTGAATCTCAAAAACACAAAAATTAGGAATACGCGGAATAGCGGCTGACGTCTTAAGGAGCTATTGAAGTAATACGGAGCAATTTGTTGCATTTAATTGCATTTCACCGGTGTTATTACCAATGCAACAGGGTTTTCCGCAAGGGTCAAACCTGGCCGTTGTTTTTTCTAATATATGAGAATGATATTCCAAACATACCTTGTACACCCCAGATAGCCATGTATGCAGACAACACGAACATATTTTTCTCCAGTAGCGTTATGAGAACTCCGGTATGAAGTAAATAGATATGTAGAAATGCTGTCAAAGTGGTTCCACGAATATAACTTACAGCTAAAGGCATCGAAGACTACGTATATCATTTCATACCAATATAATAGAAGATAGATCAAGGCAATAATATTGAATATCGGGGCACCATTATCAACCAAGTCAAAGGACAGAAGTTCTTGGGAGTACGGTTTCATGAAGAATTTTCTTGGCATTCTCATATAGAATGCTGAGGCAATAAAATTTCAAAAAAATATTGGCGTTTTCTACAGATTTGGAGGCTTAATACCGCTTTGGTGGAAAGCAGCTTTATAACACTCTTGTCTATACAAGGCTTTGCAAATGGATCTTAGCTAGGAGAACAACAAACAAAACAATTCACAAACGGCTGTATGTCTTACAGAAAATAGTTCACCGTTTATTTCCCAATTTTCATGGGCAATATGCCGACTTCAAAACGGGTTCACTATTTGTTCTGTATAGTATGCTTAAGGCTGCCTAAATTTAATATATGAAGCTTTTACAAGCTATACACAAAGAAAATATCCTGTTAAACAAAACGTCAAGAGCAGTATATACCCTATAGGTGTGCCAAAATACATACACCGAAAGTGCGAACATACTACGGCAGGCAGTCTTCTCTGTTTCAACGCAGTGACATATTCAACAAAGTTGGAGACCAAATTGATTTCAAAAGCAGTAGAAACATATTTAAAACACAGGAACAAGAATACCTCTTAATCCGAATATCTGCTTCCATGGCTAGAGCTCTGGATGTCATCTAGACCTGTTAAATGCGCAAGTTTCGTACTTGTGTCTATTCTTAAAACTCAATCTTAGTTCTACTCCGATTGTCCAATTGTGTTTTGTTTTAATTTACTCTTTTGTACTCTTATGTACGCTTCTGTACTTACACCATATTGTTCTGTTATGTCTTGTGCTCTACATGTTGCTTGCATTATAGAAAATCACATTAAAATTTCTAGCTTGCTTGATTTTGCCTCTTCATTGTATTGTACAAAAGGAACTGGGGCATCTCGTCAGTCTTTGTAGCCTTTACTCCCAGTCTGCCTACTCGTACTTATTGGTAAATAAAATCTTTGAATCTTTGATTTATGACAAGTAACAAACAACTGCCGATTTGTCGTACATAATATTGCTACACTATAGTGGTCAACCGTGCATCTCCGGGTACTGCCACTAGTTGCACACAAAAGATGCCTTCGTCCGCAAGCAATTTTGTGTGATGGTGTTTTTTCACCTCGAGAAGGCCTAACCACGGCTTGTCGCTACGACATTGTCAGAGACCGGAAGTGATTTGGTGTTTTAAGGCCACATGATGAACTGCCTTGCGAGGTATTCGTCTGAGAGAACATTTTGTGTAAGTTCGATAGGAAGAGTAACCATTGATATGCAGTTTGAAGGAAGAGTAACCATTGATATGCAGTATTTGTTGAGGATCTTACGCTATGAACCGAAAATTTTTAGTTTCGTGTTTCTCACTTCGTATGTGTTTATTTATCTAAAAATATCGTTGTTTAAACAATGAAGGGCTTTAGTAAAGCTTACGAATACCTTTAATGTTAAAGTTCTCTTTTGTATGTTCTCTATTCTGATTTATATTTGTTATAACAAAGTCCATTCTGCAGAGAAAAGTTTACGGAAGTTGAATTAGGATTGTCAAATTCCCCGATTTTCATCCAAAAAATTATGAAACGTGCAACTAGGATTTCTTTAATAATTTATAAATATAGGCAGAATAGAGATTGGGCGATAAGAACTCGTGACGTCTTTGGAATCTGGCTTCAGAAGGATTGTAAAATATGCTAGTTTTATTCGTGCAGGAAAGACCGATGGTTGTATTGAAAGGATAGCAACATGCGCAAATGGTAATAAAAGTACCTCAGCAAAACATTTCCCGGGTTTATTTGTAATGCCTTAAACGCTAGCGCTAGAATTATTTCTAATCTCATGATGGCAGCAAAAATTTCTCTGAATCTGTGGGTTTCATAAACACTGAGCCCATTGTTTTATTTAAAATTCGGAACATGCATCTTTGGTATAGTTTGTTTCTACACTCCCAGGAAAGAAGCCGTTAAAGTAATCTGCAAATGGCACTCCCAATGTTGGTGACCCATCAATAATTAGTTCTGCAATGTCACTTCTTACGTTTCTTTTGTTGATTACCTCATTTGTTGAACGAAAAAAAAACTACCTTAGGGTCCTTCCTATTCATTGTAAAATTTCAGAGTAGTAGTAACGCTTCGTTTTTTGCAATTTAATTATTAACGAATTCCTAACGTCTTCAAGACAACGTAGTTACTGGGCTCTCTGCTAATTAGAAAGATATGGTATAGGTGTCTTTCTTTTTAATTATACTCAAAAGTCTGGGGGAAACCCATGGCCTTTTTTATTTTTTGTGCGGTGTTCTTGTTATAAGAAAAAATGAGAAAAAACAAATATCATTAAACGTTTTAAAGTTATAAAAAAAGCATTGTATGCTTCTTAAACTGAACGAGTGTTAAGACATTGCGTCCACGATGATTCACCGAGAATTTGCATTATTAATTTTAATAATTCCTAGGAACCTGGCGCATCTACATTGAGCTTCTGTATAATGACAAGTTTTCATAGTAATGTATATAGGACAATGACAGCTGAGATTGGAGGAAGTTGTGCATGACGATTTTGCTATTCTATTATTGTTAGTAATAAAAAGTCAATAGTGCTTGATGAATAAATAGGAAATCGCGTGAGAGAAGTGATAACTTGTATGAATCCGGTGGATACAATTGCCGAAGAAACTTCTACCTTATGCTTGGATATTTCAATTATATTATTCTTAAAATCTTCACCAAGCAGCAAGGTATACTTATTTGGTGAGAAGCAGTTTAAAAGCGTATTTAAAAATTAGTAAAATGTGTCAATGTTTCTATCAAGGGACCGGTACATTAAAGAATAAATGAAGGTGTTGTGTTGTAGCACAATCACTTCGCAGTGGTCAGTGATAGCTAAAACCTCTCTAATGATGGTACGGTGCAAATAAGACTTCGCATGAATGGCTACACCACCTACTCAGAAGGGCTATTTAGGAAAAACAAGCCTACAATGGCAATGTTATACGTCAACTTCGTTTTGACACCATATTTCGGTGAAAAAAGTACAATAAAGTGACATCACCAAGTAACCTAACAAGCTTTGACCGCACTTGTTTCCCATTGTTTGGATTTTGAAATGAACAGCAGAAACAGTGTTCGCCTTCGCACTGCAACAAATGTCACTTGAAATTTCCTGATAATAATATTCTACAACAGTCATGAGGGAACGAACAGACGCTACAGTGGAAGGGAAGCGAAATGAAGATCATTCCTCGGCAATAGCGGCGTAGAAGAACGAAAGTGATTGATTTCTGAAAGTGAGATAGCCAAACAGGAGAACTTCGGAGTTGCAGTTGTATGCGGCTACACAAGGTATAACTATACATTTTCCGTTTTTCAAACACAAATAGACTACAGAGAGCTAAGTTAGCGTCGCTCCAAGAAGTGACAAGGGCTGCAAAATATACACCTTGGCACGCCTTACCTCACGCATGTACAAACATTCCCCTAAGATCCTCACTGTGAAAAAATCTTGCCATTGCGCACCAAAGATCTGGCTATTGCGCACCAACACGTATTTCCAATTTACTTCACGCTTACCAGCGATTGCTTGACTAGAAGTTGTTTCAACGGTGCGCACAAATGCTCAATTATGAATACCGGGTGCTGTGAATCAACACAGATATCGGTGTTCGTAAATCTAACCGGGCAAGCCTTTCCAAGGAACAGGTGTCTTTTTTTGCGGATTAAAAACTGCACGACAACGTTCCTCATAGTAGGGTTCTTAGCTGTGGGAACTTGATGGACGACTTCGATGTCAGCCGGTGTTACGGGTTCTTCAATAGCTTCACCAATTGTAGCTATCACTTTTGTATCTTCTTCTTCCTTACGGAAAGGCGCTCCGTTAATAGCGTAGTTTGCAACACGGGAGTGCTCCTCAACTTGAACAAGCGCGACCTCGGGCTCCTTGACCTGTTGAGACAGGTTACTACACTGCGTCTCCCACATGGTATTTGTTTCCTTAAAGAGCCGATTCTAGGCACCCATCTCCTCATTTTCCCTAATGATCTGCACCAAGGTAGCCTTGATTTCACGCTTTCTTTTCGGAAATCACCAACAAAGCTGTCCTTAAACTCCTTCAGCTCTGCCCTAAAATCACGCTTGAAGTAATCGAAAAGAGCGCTCCAGTCTGTCAAATGGTCAACAAACTTCACTCAAGACGATAGACAATACAGTGCGGCAGCGGCAGCAGCGAATGCATCAAAAAATGTATTCCGTAGCCTAACAAACCTAAATTAACACAACTGCACGTACGAATAAGGCGTTTTGTGAGCACGCTGTACCTTGCCACCGCCCTCGTTCTTGCCAAGTGATCTATGGGTCCGTCATTGCGTTGATTTTATTTCCGCAGCGTCCTGTGAGGGTCCAACGGCAGTGCAGCGCTCAAGGTACGTGAAGCTCATTTTTAAAAAACCGCCAGTTGCATCGAGTGCCACGGTTATGAACTGCGCAGACTGGAGACAATCAGTACGACGAGACCACGCGGCGGGCCGGTGGGTCCTGCATGTACGGAGCGTTTTGTGAACACGCTTTATCTTGCCGCCGCTGCTGCTTTCATTAGAAGCTGAAAAGCTCACGTGAAGCTAGTGATTGTCATGCCAATTACCCGGGCAAACCAGATGCGGTATTCGTTCACCACTTGAGAGGCTTGAAGGACAAGCTGCAGGAGTCCAGTGTGCGTAGCCCCAGGTGCTGGGGGCACTTGTCTCGGGTGCGCTGCCCGAGCGCGCAAACCACGGAGCCGCTGGTGCTCTTTTCTGAAACAGCCAAGGGTGGGTTGCCGCGCTCAGCCTTGTTGCCTTGAGCTGCTACCTGGAGGCCGGCTGGGTGCCTTACCAGGGTCGGTGCTTAGAGCTTGTGAACCGTGTGAATCATGCATTCGTTGGGATAACCGCTGCATAATAGTCCTGCCGTTACCCGGGCTGCTTTTTCCGCAAGTGTGCACTTTGGTGCCTTGTCTTAAAGAACTGGTACTGTTGTCCGGGAACGTTCAGACAAACGCGGGTCCGGGTTAGCTGCGATATCAAAATAGCTTCAGCATTTTGTCGAAGATCTCAAAGAAATTAAAGAAGAGCGGGTGGCTTCGAGTGAGTTCAATTTAGATTGGCTTACTGCCTTTAAAAGCAAAATTTTAAGTTGCTTCTTTGAAGTCTGTAGTGTCCAGAGGACACGGATCTGAAAATGATTGTGGACGACCTCAAAAATTGCTCAAGAAGGCCAAATATTATTGCGTATTGCATAGACAGAGACCCAAATGGAAGCGAGGATTCTTCTATCAAGCAATTACCAGTACAATATTAACAGGCATCTTGAAAATGAAGTCTATTTGCAGTGGACGAGCAATTAGGCTCGGAGAACCTAATAGTGAAAAACAAGGGAAATTATTTGTAAGATACTATATTACCGTGACAAAAAGAGTGTCCTCAATAGCTGTCACCACCAGACAAATTCCAATATTTCAATTGGTGAAGATTTTTCGGTCAGTGAGCGAGACATCGGAAGACATTATTATAACAGTGCAAAGGCCAACAAGGAATCGCGGCACAAGGGTTTTCTGTGCACGGCAAACTCAAGAGTAACAAAGTACTTTACCATTGTGATGTTGCAACAAATGTTTGTTTGCCGCTATCAACGGGTCAGAATGACTCATCTCCCCCAAAAAACCGTTAATTCGAAGGATGGTACCTCCGAAGCCGCCGCCAACAGCAGCAGGCGAAATATACACAGAGAGAAAAAAGCGCATCAGCCGCGAGCGTGTCGTTCGGCCACCTGTCGCTATTCCTTACTACTGGCTTGCTGAAATATTTACAGCTGAATATAACAGGTGAATATAACTGCGAAATAAAGTTTGTGACTGTTAGCTCTCATAGCGTTCTCAACAAAGCTGAATCTATGGAATCTGTGATGCTTGGATTTCGTAGCTTTAACGGAAGCCTGCCTAACAAACGAAGTTTTTATCATGAAACAGCACCCCTAACTATGCAGTTGTGCGAAAGGATAGTATACACGAGTTGGGGGCGCTGCACTCTTAATCGAAAGTGACATCACGTTCACGGTGCTCTCAGAAGCAGAAGATTTTGAAGCTATCTATTGTAGATTAGATATCGGTTCATGGAGTCTGATTGGCCGATGTTATTATCGAAGCCTATCGGCGGAATCAGCATATATGCAATCGCTCTACCATTATATGGAACACCACGAGCCAATTGCGAGATTCGTCTTGTTAGGGGATTTTATTATTCCTGAATTCAACTGGTAGACGATGCAGTTCGACTCGGCTAGTGCTGAAACCCTCATAGACACCATGCTCCTGTTTATACTCTCGCAAAGAGTAGATGGGCCTATGCGCGCAGAGGGTCATTATGCAAATTTTCTTGATTTTGTATTTCTGAGCGACAATTCCCTATCAGCAAACACTCACTGTGACATGCTGGATGGCCTTTTGGATCACAAGCTTGTCTTCTGCAGCATTCCCCTCGAAGACGTACAACTGCCTATGAAGCCCCACATTACATACTCAGACATCAGTTCTGCAGATGATAGCAGTATGTGAAATCACGTAATTATTTATTAATTTGTATGCTTTCAAAACTGTAATTTCACCAGCACACCAAAAGCCACGTTTCTACTAAGACAAAAAACTAAACAGCCTAACACATGGATCACTCGGGAAATACTCCGCGCCAAACGTAACGTGAAGCGATTGAAATTTATTCCTGGGCATGTAGCAAAGAATAATCTTGCAAAAGCCATAGATTACAAGAAAGCAAAAAAAAGTTAACTACTTTGAGGCAACGCTACAAAACGTTCAGGAAAACTCTCCCCGAAAGTTCTGGTGTTATTTTAAACCTTGTGGGCCACCTCGGCGCATGGGGTGGCACGCATGCGCGCAGGACGCCCGCAGGAAACAGAGCATTACACACGACGAAGCCCGGATAGTTCACAGCCGGCAGGAGATAAAAATCTCCGCAGAATGAGCGCGCAGCATAGGCAGATAGTGGCGCACTTAAGAAGGGGCCAGACAAGCCGAGGGGGCGGTCAGTCGCGCGTAGTCGAGCGGTGGTGTTTGACCCGTGTTTGTAAGTGCCGAGACGCCCGTACCTACTCGGACGGAAGGACAACAGCACGACGCAAGGTCGCCGAGGAAAACAAGTAAGTGTCCGCTTCGCTTGACCACGGCTGGTTGAATTGTCGAAGCTCCCCGACAAGCGAGTTCAGGATAGAGCGTTTTTTGCTGGTGCTCCATGTTCCACAGCTCCGCCCATCCATCTGTTATCACGAGATGGTGTCTGTCGGCTTGTTATCCTAGGGTTGCGTTCTGTAATTTTCACTGGCCTGGGGAAGTGGTGGCTAATTTTGTGTTTTTATTTCCGGGCGTAGAATAAAACTTGTTCATTTATTACTGCCATGTCTTGGTTTTTCCTCATCACGCGAAACGCGGCTCGCGTACCCACTTTACAAGAAGGCTAGTTCCTTCAACTTAAAACCTCTAGCAAAACGACAGCCACCGGAAAAAGGAAGCCAGGTAAACGCAGACTCGTTAAATAAATAATTTAACACTGTATTCACCGTGGATAATGGTAACACACATGAAATGCAATACATTTTACACAGGTAGATGGACCCACTTACTGTTACCGAAAATAATTCTTAATAGTTTGCTTTATTATACACACAAAACAAGCTACGTGCCGGAATTATATCCCTAATATGTTTATAGCAAGAGATGCAGAAGTATTACTTAAATATTTATGCATCCTTTTGAACAAGTTACACCTAACTGGTGTTCTACCATGAGAATGGAAAATTGCGAAGGTTGTCTCAGTGCATGAATTGGAAAATACAGATGTTTTTGCACACTTTTGTCCCATATCTTTAACATGCACGGTATGCAAAATTCTAGGACACGTCATCCTCAAACACATTAGGTCATTTCTTACGAACGAGATGGTTTTGTTGCGGTAGCAGCACGCTCTTAGGTGAGGTTTATATACTGTCATGCAGCTAGTCAAACTAATACACCATATATCACAGGCTCCTAATAATCAGAAAGAAATTGACCGAAACTTCTTAAACTTTTCAGAAAACCTTCAATAAATTGTCTCATGTAAAACTACTAGAAAATCTGTGAAATCTGCTTTGCGACACTGTCATCCTTAACTGGAATTGAGATTAGGAAACTAATCGCATCCAGTACGAGGAATTCAATAATATTACAAACGCAGTTGCTCCAGTATCATGAGGAGTTTTCAAGGCGTTGTTTTGGCTCCTATTTTTCTCCTTATTTCGAATAAAATTTAACATCGAGAGTGTCAGATAACACAAAAATATTCGAACATGACTGTCACTTACAGCGAAATTTATACAACAGGAGACAGCTGTTGCGACCGAGTGGGGGCACCCCATCCGATCTCCGTGGCCTTCGACATACGAGTGGTAGCGTGTATGATGCGAGCGGCCAGCCGCTGTTGCAGCCATGAAGAAGTCCATAAGCCGTAGGCTAACGTAACTATTTACTTCATAGCGAGAGGTGAGCCGAAGCCAAAGGACACTGCCCCGACGGGCGAGGTTACAATACAGGACTCAAGCAGAGCGACAGCATTGATTCGCTGCTCTAACAGGAATGGTTTTCAATGCTTGGGCAGCTCTATATATACCCAAAAGCGACAACGGTCAAACGCAACAAGCTGGAACAGGCCACGAACGTCACCGACACACACAACGCTCTTTCCAGAGTTCGCAAGCCGTTCATAGCCTCGCCGCAAGTTGAGTCAGGGAGAGGAGAGAGAGAAGAACTCCGCTGAGTTCGCGGGGCATCTGTGTCCTTGAAGAGCGTGGAGATGAGCCTCGCCGCCAGCCGCCGAAGTTTTGAAATGCACCGAGAGGCAAGTGTCTGACGCGACTTGTCGCAACCTGTCCACGACATGGTGGCGCACGCACGTAGTGGCTTCGCCGCACAGCGGAGGAGTGATGCGGGGAAGTACTGTGGCGCTGGCCGATTCGTAACAGCTTCTCCGTTGGGGGTCCAAGATCCCGATGAATAAGGGTCTTCAACCGTTGTCCAGAGGGATGCTTTCGAAGTGAAGTGCTCGGCAGACGCTCGACTCCAGGCCTTGGCTGTGCGACACCGTGCTGGAGCTTCACCGGGCGGGTCACTGGCCGAGTAGTGGCTCCCAAAGAACGTATCTGGCTTGGTCAGGCAAGCAACAGAACAACACAGGAAGACACAACCGCATCCCCGCACGGGGCACCTTGAGCAATCTTGGTGACGGTACTGGCAATACCGCGGACCCGGAGCCCCCAAGCATAAGCTGGATCCAACCGTGGCGATGTGTTTATAGGTGGAGGGTTAGAAACCACGAACGGTGGTCGTCGGAGCCCAGGTCAAGCTCCGGCGGATGGGCTCCTTGTCTGTTCACCAGGCAGGGAGCTCCGGGACCTCTTTGACTACCAGGGTAAAGTCAAAGAAGAAAGTACACCCGTCTCCTGCTTTTTCCTGTGCCATATGGATAAATCAACCCCCCCCCAGACGTGATCGGCCCCCTCGAAGGGGCCGCACCGAAGTATCTTTTCCTTCTTTGCCTTCTATCTCGCTCCCAAAGCCAGATAACTACCCTCGTTTTTTGATCATTGAATCTGTGGACAAATCGAAGCCGGTTTCCTCTCAATCTGTATTTCTTGTTTCTAAATACCTTGAAGGTATCATCGGCAAAACATATTACGCCAAAAAGCTCAGAACTGGTGAAGTGCTAGTTGAAATTAAAACCCAGCAGCAATCCACAATCCTCCTGAAACGAACCCGTATGGCAGATCTGGAGATCAGGGTCACACCCCACCGCAGCCTCAACAGTTGTCAAGGTGTGATCTCTGAGGCAGTCTCCTAACCGAGACAGAGACTGATCTGCTCGAAGGCCTAAAAGAACAAGGCGTGACAGCAGTAAGGCGCATCGTCATCAGGAGAGAGAACAAAGAAATAGCCACCAAACATCTGATCCTGACTTTCGACCGCTGCACACTGCCCGAGCATGTCAACGCAGGTTTCATCCGTTGTTCTGTCCGGCCGTACATCCCGAACCCGAGGCGCTGTTTCAAGTGCAAGAGGTTCGGGCATGGTACCAACTCCTGTCGAGGCAGAGCAACATGTGCCAAATGCGCCCAGCACGATCATCTATCCGACAACTGCACTGCAACCAACTTCACCTGCCCGAATTGCCAGGGTCCACACGCCGCATACTCTCGCGCTTGTGAAAAGTTTCATCTTGAAAAAAAAATCATTAACCTTAAGATAACCGAAAACATCACCTTCCCAGAGGCGCGAAAGAGGTTCGCCTCCTTCCCTCTGGGCAGGTACGCCGACGCAGCTCGCCGGGGGGTGGAGCGGCGTTTGGTTTCGGCGGGGACCCAGTACCGCGAGCCAGACTTGGTCCCACCCCCCCCCGGGTTGCCTCTTGCAGCCCAACCCGCCTCCGCACCGATCGCTGAGCCAGCAGCGGCTGTGGTGGCATCCACGTCCGGTGGGGATGCTGCTGCACCAACCGTTTCCCCTCTCCACCGGCCTGAAGCACACGCGAGGGCCCGGATGAGATGGAGACGGAGGCAGTCGCAGCGACCCCCTCCCGTGCCCCACTGCCTGTGCCACCTGTCGTGCTCCGCACGCCTTTGGAACTGCCAGCGCAGGCAAGGAACGCCCGAAAGGTTACGACGTCAAGGGGGCCCAGTCCGCTGGGCACCCCCTTGCCTTCAGATGACGACATGGACGTCGAGCCCTTCCGGCTTTCATCGCAGGGAAAGGAATGGGCTGCGACGTCCAGGTCAGTAGAAAAGGCCAGAAAACCCCTCCCAAGAGTCCAAGCCCCGAAAGACCCTATATAAATATTCACACTCCCGTAGCTCTGAACACATAATAATGGGAAGAGAAAACATAGTTCAATGGAACTGCAGATGCCTTCTGAGTAATCTTGACGACGTGCATGAGATTCTGCATGCCAACCAGCCAAGTTTAATGTGTGTCCAGGAAACACATCTGAATTCCAAAAACACAATTGTCTTGAATAGTTATCTGGTATACAGGAAAGACAGGGATGGCTGCACACACTCTTCTGGCGGTGTGGCCATAATCGCCCGCAAATCCTTAGCATGCCACCCTGTCACCTTGAACACTGTCCTTGAGGCTGTAGCCGTCCCCACAATAATTTTTAATAGGTTGATAACGGTATGCTCCATCTACATCTCTCCTGATCTTGCGCTTCTGAGCTCTGACTTTGAGGCGCTGGTCGACCAGCTTCCTGAACCGTATATCTTAACAGGCGACATCAATGCACACAATTCTCTTTGGGGCTCTTCTCGCACG
This sequence comes from Haemaphysalis longicornis, assembly GCF_048455015.1. Lineage (NCBI taxonomy): Eukaryota > Metazoa > Arthropoda > Arachnida > Ixodida > Ixodidae > Haemaphysalis > Haemaphysalis longicornis. Next base: position 19,976,099 of record NW_027526214.1, on the reverse strand, counting down.
GATGCCCGAGGTCGCCTGATAGAGAAGTTTTTAACGTCCTCTGGAGCGTGCTTTTTCAACAAGAAACAGCCTACATAACACAACATAGGACACAATACATACTCAAATCTTGACTTGGCTATTGGTTCGGCAATTCTCTTTCCATGTGTGGAGTGGGGAGTGGGCACTGACCTATATGGCAGTGACCACTTCCCCACGTCACTAACATACATAGGTAAATTCCCAAGCAGTTCATCTTCCCATAATAGGTTCAATGAAGCACGAGCTAACTGGAACACATTTACAGAGACATCGAAACTACACCACACATCCATAGGACACCTACACGTTGAAGAAGCTACCCAACTCCTCACGGCGCACATCCTCGACGCCGCCGAAAAGTCTATTCCCCACGCCTCTGGTGCCCCGTGTAACCAGAGGAGGCCGTGGTGGAATGAGGACTGTAGGCGGGCACGAGAGGCCCAGAACAAGGCGTGGCGTATCCTTCGTCGGTACCCCACGTCGGGTAACCTTTTTTTGTTCAAACGGGCCAAGGCGTTTGGAAAACGTGTGCGCCGTGAGGCAAAACGAGAGAGTTGGCACACCTTCTTGACATCCATTTTTTCATACACAGACACACACAAAGTCTGGACACGTATACGCAAGCTCAAAGGACAACAGACACACAACATGCCCCTGGTTAGCACAACAGGGGACACACTGGAAGACCAGGCTAACACACTTGCACACCACTTCGAACACGTGTCAATTTCAGCACACTACACAAAAACTTTCATGAAACACAAAACATCTGCAGAAAACAAGCCCTTACACGACAAAGACAAATCAAAAACTTCTTACAATTCTGAATTCACTCTCTATGAGTTGGGGGCTGCCCTGAGCACGTGCAAACCTTCCGCTCCGGGCGCAGATAAGATTACATACACCATGATACAGCACCTACACCCAGACACTCTTGAAACACTCTTACACCTATACAATAAAATATGGCTTTCGGGGCACATTCCTCGCTCTTGGAGGGAGGCCATAGTAGTGGCTATCCTAAAGGAAGGGAAGGACCCTTCCTCTCCTGCCAGTTATCTCCCCATTGCCCTGACAAGCTGCCTGTGTACGCTCTTCGAGAAGATGATAAACAGGAGACTTGTGTACTTCTTAGAGTACAATGGTCTTCTCGAGAGCTGCCAGGCGGGCTTCAGGGCGGGGCAATCTACCAAAGATAAACTCGTTGCGTTAGAGTCTTATATCAAAGATGCTTTCCTCCACAAGCAGTAGTGTATGACAGTCTTGTTTGATCTTGAAAACGCGTACGATACTGCTTGGCGGTACGGCATCCTTAGCAGCTTGAAGTCCTTTGGCATGTCGGGTAACATGATGAACACGCTTGCAAGTTACCTGTCTGAAAGAACGTTTCGCGTGCGAGTTGGAACTTCACTTTCTAGGGTTCATGTGCAGGAAAACGGCGTGCCGCAAGGTGGAGTTTTGAGTTGCACTTTGTTTATTGTAACAATGAATTCTCCGCGTGAGGCGCTACCACCATCCATTTCCTGCTCCATTTATGTAGACCACGTTCAATTATCCTTTAAGTCTTGTAACCTGTCTGTCTGCGAGCGCCAAGTCCAGCTTGCTGTTAACAAGCTAGCTGGTTGGGCAGACAGAAACGGTTTTAAATTTAATCCAGGGAAGTGCACTTGTGTCTTGTTTTCCAAGAGGCGTGGCATCCGGCTGGATCCACACATTCATCTCAATGGTGTCTCGATTCCTGTCAAGAAAGAACACAAGTTTTTAGGTATAATCTTTGACAAAAAGCTCACATTTATCCCACACATAAAACAACAAAACATAAATGCTTAAAAACAATGACTATCCTGAAGGTTCTGTCGCAAATTTCTTTTGCTGCTGACAAACAACTTCTTTTACATGTTTTTACCAGCTTGATAGGATCACGACTGGACTATGGTAGCGTTGTCTATGGGTCAGCCATTAAAACATCCCTCAGAATGCTGGACCCTGTGCTTCATCTAGGGCTCCGCTTGTCATGTGGTGCCTTTCGGACTAGTCCAGTCGAAAGTGTGTATGTAGAGTACAACAAATGGAGCCTAGAACGTCAGCGAGCCTACACAGACCTGCTTTATGCATTTAAAATCTCATCAATGCCTCACCATCCTTTTATATCAGTTTTTATGATACATCCATATCTCAACTTCTTACTAATCGTCCATCAGTCTCTGCTCCCTTCGCTTTCAGAGTAAGAGAAGAAGCGTCGGAACTTGATGTCATGTTCTCAGACACCATTAAAACCTCCGCTACTGAACTTCTAGTCCCATGGCAGCTTCGCCCGATATCATGTGATGTGGCTTTTATAAGTGTCCGGAAAAACAGAGCGCCTAGAAGTGCGATCGTGCAACATTTCTTGTCCCTGCAGCACAAATATAAGTGTGCTGAATTTTACACGGATGCTTCAAAAACTGCCACAACTGTTTCCTGTGCTGCGCATGGTGGCACCTTTAATGTCTGTAGAACTATGAATAGAAATGCAAGTATCTTTACGGCAGAGGCCTATGGCATACTTCTTGTAGTTCAACATATTGTTCTAAGTCGAATTCCGAAATCTGTAATTTATACTGATTCTTTAAGTGTTGTGCGTACATTATCCTAACAGAAGCCTAAAAATCATGTGGTCAATGCTCTCGTTAGTACTCTTATGTCTGTGCATGCGTTAAACCTTGAGGTGACCGTGTGCTGGTTGCCAGGGCACTCTGGAATTCCAGGTAATGAGACCGCAGACGGAATGGCGGCCGCTGCTGCCCTTACAACTACCGTTGACATAACAACAATACCCTACACCGACCTCAAATCACACATCAGACAACACCTTCGCACAACATGGCAAGCACACCGGAATCAACAGACTGACAACAAACTACACATTATAAAGCCACTCTTGGGAGCATACACCACTGATACTCACAACAGACACAACGAAGTTACCCTGGCTCGATTACGGATAGGCCACACGCATGCAACACATTCCCACCTGCTCATGGGATCTCCAAGACCCCTGCGTAGCAGGTGCGGGGAGGGCCTATCCGTAGTCCACATACTAATAACATGCTAGGCACTTCACACAACACGACCCAAACACTTCAGAGAACTCTACAGACAACATATCCCGCTACATCCATCGCTGTTTCTAGGTGACAATGCCAATGTTTCTATGAAACGTGTGTTTGATTATTTGTGAGATGTTAAGTTTTTAAACCTCATCTCATATCACGCATTATCAAATCTGGCCCTATACACCAGCCATCACCATTACCTTTCGTTGATTTTACTATGTTCGATTTACATGTTTTTATACCTACCTTTTTGTGGTAATCACTTCGCTTCATTATATAACTTCTTTTCTGGCGCTCTTTGCCCTCGTTGGCCTTGCGCCATAAAACACCAACCATCATCAAGACACAACCGCATCGCCGGAAAGTGCGAAGACAAATCCACACTGAAGCTTTACCAGGCTTTTAGATGTGAAAAAGTACGCGAATAACCAACTACTCTAGTTATATCTTTGCCCAGCAGTACTTAAGACAAGTGACAAACTTGAAAGGTGTCATTTCGCGTGATTGGAAATGTCCCACACACACAAAAAAAACATAATCGTAAAGGGCGAAAACTGCTCAGGAACAACAATGCACTCGAGAAAGTCAGGCGTCTACAGCCCACTTCTCGCGTTAGGGACTACGACTTAAGCCATCAGTATTGCCATTCAGTTTCCCCTTTTTGTCCCGCACTTTATGTGCGCCCATTCCCTGAAAGAGAGTGCTGCGACCGCGTGAAATGACACCGGTCGTCTTTTTCGACACAGGTCGAGCGCGCGGAGAAGCGAACGGGAATTACCAACGTTCAAACGAGAGGCGCGCACTTCTTTTTGGAGGCGGCGTTCCCCTGCCGCGATGCGAGCTCACGGCTTTGCCACTTGGCATGCCCGCACTGAAACACGCGCCACAAGTACGCGCGGAAGTTTTCCCTCTATCGTTCTTGCTCGCTTTTTCGCGAACGCGTTCGGCAAGCAAACGCCGGAACGCCTTTACGTTCTCTCCTCTAGGGTGGTCGGTTCCCGACTTCGGCTCAGCCACAGGCGACACCAGAACCTAAACTAGCTCAGCCGATGTTGGCCTATCGTCGGGGGCATCAGCTTGGAGTGACACGGGCACGACGAGCTCTTTAGACAACTTGTAGTTCCCAACAGTCACTACCTCGCCGTCCCTGGCGCTTTCAGCGACAGCCTCGGCATGCGAAGACCGAAGCGTGTTCCCGTTCTCCTTCCTAACTGCCAGAACTACACTACAACCAGGCTGCTCTGTCTCAACAGACGGCTCAGCCGCCCCCGAAACCTGAATCTCTGTGAGCTCGGCTGGCCGGTGCTCGAGGTCAGCAACCTGAGCTGGTGGCAGGACGGAATCGGCATGCTCAGTGGCGAGATCGTCATGACTCCCAACTGAACCATGCAAACCGTTTGCTGCCTCGGCTGCAGGCTTTCCCACCACGTCGCTCGTTTCCGCACTACCGTCCGAAGGAACAACTTCCGTTTCAGCGGATTCCTGTGGCCTCTCGGTAGCCTCATCGTTTACACATTCCTGCGAAAGGTCGCTATCTCGCGAAATGTTCACGTTCAAGTCGGTAGCCGTTCCCAAGGCCTCCCGCGAATTAGAACCATCCAAACACTCCTTCGAGATCTCCAAAACAAACGTCGACACATTATCGCACTCAGTGGACACGCACTGCCCTCTGCCGCCTCTGCCGACAGTCTCAGCTAATGCGCCGTCGTTATCTCTCTCAGCAACCTTACCGCGTTGTTGGGCCGCAACCGTCGCCTCCGACTCGCGCTCCCGAGCGTCTGCTACTGGCCGTGGTGGCACGGTGCTTTCCTCGACAACGAGGTCTTTCTCGAGCAACAATTGTAACTCGGGCTTCGCTTCTTCCTGCTCGAGTTGAATTTTGTGCTCTAGGTTCTTGTTCGGCCGTTGGAGTCTCTCTCCTTCGAGCTCCCTTCTTTTCTGTTCAAGGCGCTCGAGCTCGAGGTCGTACCATCGCATCTTTTCCTCGTGCTGTCGTTCTCCTTCCTCGCGTTCCTGCTGTCATTTCTGGTGTTCAGCCTCAACCTCGGCCTCGGCGGCCTGACGTTTCGCGGTCTCCCTGCCATTGATCAGCTCAATGCATTCCGACAGCTCCTCATCGTAAGCCCCGAAAGCGAGTATAGCCTGTATCAGCTCTGGCTTTCTCAGCGCGTCCGTAACATCCAAGCGCAACACTTTTGCAAGCTCCCACATCTGCGGTTTTTTCAACGCCTTCAAATTCATGGCCGGTCTAGAGTACTGCTTTCCACTGCTCCAAAAATGTTTTGCGCGAATAACCCACGCGAAAAAACATACGCCCTACCAGCTATCCTCAGAAGCCTGGTAAAACTCAGTGAAGAAACGTCCCGCACTCACCCTTGACCGCTTTGAATTCTGCGAAGTCCGAAGCCGCCTTCACGTCCGTGGTGTTGGGTCTCGCACCGCTGGCTTCAGGTGTTACGAAGTTGCCATCCGACCGCTGTCAACCAGTTGTCGCGACCGGGAAGGCCGACCGCTGCCGAGAAGATGTCCTGAGCTGATAGGCCAACGTAAACTGTTTATTTATAGCGAGAGGTGAGCCGAAGCCAAAGAACAATGCCCAGACGGGCGAGGTTACAATACAGGACTCGAGCAGAGAGACAGCATCGATTCGCTGCTCTAACAGGAATGGTTTACAACGCTTGGGCAGCTCTATTTACACCCAAAAGCGATAACGGTCAAACGCAACAAGCTGGAACACGCCAGGAACGTCACAGACAGACACAACGCTCTTTTCAGAGTTCCTAAGCCGTTCACAGCATCGCCGCACGTTGAGTCCGGGAGAGGGGAGAGCGGAGGACTCCGCTGAGTTCGCGGGGCATCTGTGTTCTTGAATAGCGTGGAGAAGAGCCTCGCCGCCAGCCGCCGCAGTTTTGAAATGCGCCGAGAGCGAAGCGTCTGAAGCGGCTTGTCGCAACCTGTCACCGACAAGGTGATAATGATGATGATAATGATTCCTATTGGTTTCTCCTTTGAAGCGGGTGTGCAAAAATGACTAATATAACGATGTTTTACACTGTTGGTTTAATACTAACGCTGCTTATGGCAGGCGCTAAACCTTATTAGGCCCGAAATACTTTCTTTTCCCTGTTACAGATGGTAACTGTCCTAGGCAATATTCTACTCTCTGCTTTTTGTCCCCCAGCATTCTAATCTTCTTTTCGTCCCCTCGACAGCCTTGAAGTTAACTTCCTCTCTGATACCCTTAAATCCTAGAGCTTCTGAAAGCCCAATATTCCTTCATGTAGATTTGGATGGATACCCTCACATTGTAACACTATATGCCGCATAGTTTCTGTTTCTTTTCCGCAGACCACACGTACCCCATCATTTTGTCAATACTTCCCCACAAAACTCTTAGTTGGCAAGCAACCTGCTCTAGCCGCAAAAAGCAAAGCACTGGCCTGGGAATTATCGTAGAAATTTTCCTTTCTGATGTTCATCTTCTCAGCCCTGTGCATCTCTAACGACGTTTTAGCTTCCATTTTTTCCCTCCGTTTAATCGTTTCAATCTGCCTTGCCTCTTTTTTGGTTACCTTGGCTGTTTTGGATTCGCCACTGTTCTTTCCGTATTTCATCGTTAGCCTTCTACTCTTTCTTAACCACTGCGTGTCCACGCTTTTCAAGTATAGGTACCTAAAAACTTTAGCTGCCCACCTTCGTTGATCCATTGCCCTAAACCTCATCTCAAAGCATATTTTACTCTGAGCTTCTCTAACTTCAAACGACGCCCAGCCCTTATCTCCCTGAACTGCTTCGTTGTTGTTTTTCCATCCGCGCCTAAGGCCAAACGTCCTACCGTTCTCTGATTTACTTCAAGGCCTGATAGAACGTCTGAGTTTTAGCAGAGTACAGCATTTGCAAACGTGATACCCGGAACCATTACTCCTTTCCACATTCCTCTTACTACTTCGTATTTGTTATACCCCCACAGAGCTCTATGCTTCGTTATAGCTGCGTGTCGCTTTCCCTTAACCTTAAGTTGCTCCTCGTAAGTACTTAAGTAGTTATCGCCTTCGTTTATCCACACTCCCAAATATTTATATTCCTTCACTCTAGGTAATTCGCCTTGCAGGATAGACACTACGTCGGTGGTAGCGTCATTGAAAACCATTATTCCTGATTTTCTGCGCTGAAATTTAACCCGAGGTCAGTGGGTTCCTGCCCGCAAATATTCATTAGCCGCTGCATATCGGTTTGGTTATCAGCTAAAAGAACAATGTCGTCTGCATATAACATTCCCGGAATGTGCTGCTGTATCACTTCGCCTTGCAGCATATGGGTTAGGCTAAACCCTACCTCACTTTCTTCCAGTTTCTTGTCTAACCCTGCCCTGTAAAGCATGAACAGTATTGGGCTCAAAGGGCATCCCTGTTTCAGTCCCCGATGGATGTTGACCTGCTGGGCGCATTTCTGTGCTTCCCAAGTAAAGTGCACTCTAATGTCTTTATAGATTGCTATAAGGAACTATACTAACTTGTCATCTAATCCCTTTAGTTTCAGCATTCTCCACAGCCGTTCTCTGTTTACGTTGTCATATGCCCCTTTAATGTCCAAGAACGTAATCCATAGTGGTCTATTCTGTGCTTTCGCAATTTCAATGCATTGCGTTATCACGAACAGATTGTAACCCAGTAGCCTGTATTGTGTAAATCCATTATGCAGTTGCCCAAGTATTTCATTTTCTTCCATCCATGCTTGAATTTCTGATTTTATCGCCTGCATTACGAATCTATACACCACTGACGTTACTGTGAGTGGTCTTTATAAATCAATACTGGCTTTGTCTCCTCTGCCTTTATATATTAAATTCATCCTACTTTCTAACCAGTTCTCTGGTATTTGTTTGGTTTCTATCACCTTATCTATTGCCCTCATAAACGATTCCTTACTTTTAGGTCCAAGTAGGTTTATCAGTTGCATTGGTATTCCGTCCGGGCCCACTGCTGTCTGGGGGGAAACCTTTTGCTCTGCTTTTTTCCAATCAAGGTTGCTCAAACCTATTTCCCTTTCCGCAGTCTTTTGTGGCGCTGATGTTATCGGTGCAGGTTTCCCTACCACTATTGCCCTAAACTTCTCACTAATCACTCGATGAATATGCGTCAACGCATGCTCTCCTTCTAAATGTTCCCCCTCCTCATCAATTAGGAATTTTTGATGGTTATCGTTTTTTGAGCTTAGTGATTTTACATGGTTCCAAAACTTCTTGGATGCGCTTTTGTCCTTCTTGCGTATTTCTGCAATCCATTGTTCGCTTTTCTGCTTGATCTATGCTTGCACCGTTTTCTGCACTTCTAGTTTTTTCTCACGGTAGACATCCCACTTTTCCTTCACTACCTCCGGTTCCATAGCAGTTCTTTTTGCTTCTCTATGTTCTCTCGACGCCTTTCTTCGCAGGTCAATAGCCTCTTTTATTTGCCTATTCCACCAGCTTCTCGGCTTTCTCTTCCCTTTCCATCGGTTTCGTTCCTTTGCTTCATTCATCTTACCCTTTATGAACGCAATCATTTCGTCGTAATCCCAATTTTTGCCTGGGTATTTATTGATTTCATCTTCCGATCTATCAGCGATGATCTTTAACTGCTCTTTATTCAAATTATTTCCTCCTTTTTTACCTATTTCTGCATTTGTCTAGGTTGCCCCTCCACAGTGCAAGCTAAACCGCTTGTCTCGCTTCGTAAGCTGTCTGTTCCATTTTCATCTATCCTCATTTCCCGAAGCCTTCCGTATACTGTCTCGGATACTAAACTGTAGTCTATGCTAGACTGTCTGTTACCGCTTTCCCACGTTATTTTTCCGTCACACTTGCTTTCCGCGTTTACTATTACAAGCCGGTATTCCTGGAAGAGATCTATCACTAGAGAACCGTTGTGGTCTGTGTATCCAATGGGCTGGGCGTCGTTTGAAGTTAGAGAAGCTCAGAGTAAAATATGCTTTGAGATTAGGTTTAGGGCACCTCAGTGGGCAGTGGAACGGAGCGGCAGCCACAATGGTCTCATCCAACCACTTTTTGCTTTTCGTCCAGTTATTCGCAGTCATCAGCACGAGCTCGCCGGTCTGCGTGGAACCACATGTGCCTGGCACGCCACACGGCACGTGCCCTCGCCTGCCCGAACCGAGCCGTTGTTGCCCGGTGCCACTTCAACCTCCCGTTCCGGTAACCCCTCAAGCTGCCATCAAGCCAACCGCATCGACATCGTCAAGCCACCCAGAAAGCTACAAATAGAGCCAGCCTTGCACCGCGCACCTCAGTGGGTAGTGGAACGGAGCGGCCGACACAATGGTCTCATCCAACCACTTTTTGCTTTTCATCCAGGTTGGTCCCTCCCAAGATTATAACGCTAAGCGATCTAGTAACTGTTGTCTGCTGCTCCTTCCATGCCCACATGTGTTGCTTGATATAATCGCAGATTGTTTTCTCGTTGTAAAGGAACTTCTTCTTTGCGGGGATATAGAACAGAACCCTGGTCCGAATAGCGAAGTATTAGCCGCCATCAGCAAACTAACCGCACACTTGGATGAGCGTCATGACAGCTTGCAGAAGTCTATTCACGATGTTAAAGAAAACCAGTTGCTACTTGATTCCAAAGTAACAGATTTAACCACTCGACTAACTGTACTTGAAAAGAAGGTTACTTCCCTAGAGAGCGTTCCAGACGATACACAGATGCAAGGTCTCGTAACAGCTGCCGTGCGAAACGAAAGTGCCCCTCTCAGTTCACGGCTTGATGACTTCGAGGATTGCTCTCGCAGGGATAACCTAATTTTTTATGGGCTATTAGATTCAGTCTCAGAAACCTGGGCTGAATCTGAGCTAAAAGTCCGTGAAATCCTGTCTGCGTCCCTTAAACTGGAACTTCCTAATGAAGCCATCTCCTGTGCACACAGGATTGGAACCTTTGTGCAGAACAAATGTAGACCTGTCATTGTTCGTTTTAGTTCTTTTAAAACAAGAGAAGGTGTCTTTTCTAAGAAATTTATGCTTCGTAGCACCCCCGTGTCAGTTAGCGAAGATTTCTGCAAGGCCACGCGCAGCATCCAGAAAAAGCTTTTAAATTTCGCGAAAACCACTGGGCAGCCATATTACCTCAAGTATAACAAGATAGTAATTAACAAGAAAGCCTATGTTTATTGTCCGGTCACCGATCGTGTAACTGAGGCTGGGCCTATTTATGATAACCCCGTGCACGTTGCCCCCCAAGCAGGGACCAGCGCTCCTCCTTCACCACGATAGCTAGACAAGCATTTTCGAGCACATGAATTTTCTTTTTTACTATGCAATTCTAGAAGTGTTACTAACAAACGTGATGCCCTATCTGCACTAATAGATACATGTCTAGCTGATGTCGTCATAGTAACTGAAACCTGGCTCTCCGCGAAAATAGAAAATCACGAAATATTTAACTGTTCAAAAAAGTTTACGTTCTACCGCTGTGACCGGGGTACGAGGTGCGGGGGCGGCGTATTGATTGCTATTAGCGACGAGATCAGCTCGTTCAGTGTGCCTGTTGTTTCGCCGCTTAAAATTTTTGTCGCGTGTGTTCGCATTAACCACAAAGATATCATTGTTTGTGGCTGCTACCGGCCTCCAAACCTAACTACCGGCTTCGCAAATGATTTACACGATGTCCTAAATAAGTTGCGAGTAAGGTTTCCGGCTGCGAATATGTTTCTCCGAGGTGATTTTACTTCTCTAATGTTTCGTGGTCTCCCCCTTTTCCAACAATATCCAAAACGTCTGCTGCCAGTGCTGCCTTTCTTGACGTGTGTTCAGACTTTAACCTTAACCAGCTGGTTAATGCTCCAACCCGCACTACCTTGTCTACCTCCACAGTTATAGACTTGGTGCTGACCACGCATCCCGACCTAATTAAATCCCCATCAGTTATTCCGGGCGTAAGCGACCATCTAGCTATTCATTTTAACATGACTAAAACAACTAAAAGAAGTGATAGCTCAAAAGTTTTTAGGGACTACAAAAGAGCTGACTATATTTCAATTATTATTGAGCTTCAGGTTTTCCTAAACGATTACCTTTCGAATTTTCTGGAAAGATCCGTGCAACAAAACTGGAATTTGTTTAAGCAGAAGGTAGCAGAACTTACCAATCGTTATATTCCGCTGCGTTATAGTCCGCTTATCTTCACGCAGCTGACGAGTACGCTCCAGCATTATCCGTCACAAAAGAAACTTATTATCAACAAACGCTTCCCTCCCTGCTTGCAACTAACCCACAGAAATTTTGGCAGACGAATAGCGGAAATGAAAAAAAGGCGGTAGAATTAATCCATGATGATAACAGCCGTGTACCAAAAGAAGCGTGTTGTGTCAATTTAAGCTCTGTGTTTTCATCGTGCTTTGTTAAATCTGCAGCCCTTTCTTTTCCCGACACCCCCCTCACCACTTTGTTCCAATGGAACCACTTATATTTGACTGTTCTGGCATACGAAAATTGATCGAAAACATGAAATTGGCCAGCGCTCCAGGTGAAGACGGTATCTGTGCAAAGTTTTTGCATAATACCTCTGTTTACTCATCTGTAATTTTATGTAAGATTTTCACGCAGTCTTTGGAATGTCATTCCCTTCCGGGCGACTGAAAAGTTGGAAAGGTGGTTCCTCTCACAAATCAGGTGACGTTCATTAACCCACGCAATTACAGGCCCATATCCTTAACAAGTATACCGTGTAAGCTCATGGAACACGTCATCTAGTCCCACATGTTCACTTTGTTAGAAAACAACTCCTTCCTTAGTGATCACCAGCATGGATTCCGGAAAAAGTACTCGTGTGAGACCCAACTTCTCTGCTTTACTAATGACCTATTTCTTGCCCTTGATGCTTCTTCCCTTGTTGACTGTATTTTTCTCGACTTTGCTAAAGCTTTTGACACTGTATGCCATAAACTACTACTGCTAAAACTAAGCAAACTTAATCTTGATGTAACATATTAAAATGAATTGAATGCTTTCTAACAGACCGCTCCCAATTTGTAACGGCTAATGAATCCAACTCCCCCCTCTCACCCGTAACCTCTGGCATCCCACAAGAATCTGTTCTTGGCCCACTACTCTTCCTAATTTACATTAACGACTTGCCACATAACATCTCTTCTTCCATAAAGCTTTTCGCCGATGATTGTGTTATTTACCGCGAAATTAAAATCCCTTCTGACCACCTTGCCCTTCAGTGTGACTTAGACAATGTTTCATCCTGCTGCGATACTTGGCTAATGAACCTTAATGTTACTAAATGCAAGATAATGAGAGTTTCACGTCGAACATGTAATATTTCTACTAACTACGTACTTAATAATTCCCCCCTTACTAAAGTTAGCACTTACAAGTTCCTTGGCGTTACAATTTCTGACAACCTTTCCTGGCAGACTCACATTAACGTTATTATAAACAGTGCTAACCGAACTCTCGGTTATTTACGCCGTAACTTCTCCCTTGCCCCGATGGAACTGAAACTTCTCTATAAAACATTAGTGCGACCTAAGCTCGAATATTCATCATCTGTATGGGATCCACGCGTGAACGTGAATATCAGTAGCCTCGAAGCAATTCAAAATCGCGCCGCTCGCTTCATTTTGTCCAACTATTCCAGTACAGCAAGAGTAACTCATATGAAGTCAACCCTAAATCTACCTAGCCTATCACTTCGCCTCAAAATCTCGCGCCTGTGCCTCTTCCGCAAGTTGTACCATACCATACCCTCACTGAGTAACTCACTTTTTTTGCCGCCATCCTACATTTCATGCCGCAGCGATCACCACTTCAAAGTTGGAATTCCAAGCAGCCGTACAAACCTTCATTTTAATTCATTCGTGCCCACAACAAGCTCAGACTGGAATCACCTTCCCGCTTCCATCGCATCCCTCACTGACCCTGCCAACTTCAAGAGTACAATGAACGCTTACCCTTTTTAAACATGCTCCATTTGTTTGTACATATTGTTATTTTGTTTTTTCACCACTCCTCTCTGTAACGCCTTGTGCATTGAGAGTAAATAAATGAAATGAAATGAATCCATCCAAACCTTCTATATGGGCATTCATATCTCCAACTATGATTATTTCGCCCGAATCTTTGAACTCGTTTATATCTCTTCTCAAACAATTTACCATTTCCTCATTTTCCTCCCTAGCACTACTTCCGGTCCACAGATACACCACTCCTAACCATGTATTTTTCCCCTCAATGGTGCCCTAACCCATAGACGCTCCTTACAACTTTCATGCACTCTCTGCCAGTCGGTCCCTTGTTTAATGAGCATGCCAACATCTCCCCCTTTCTTCATTCATGTGGTCCTGTTGCAACCTTCCCAGACATAATTGTCTATGATAGGTGGGGCTTCTAGGTCCTGGAGGTGAGTCTCGGCTAAAGCGTGGAAATTCCTTCCCGTACAAGTTGCTTTTGAATTTCCAACCACTTATCTGGCTTTCTGCCTCCCTGCGTATTGATGTAGCTGTTTAAATCTTTATTGCATTTGTTTTTCCCTTTCCGCTCACGGCGTCTTTTTTTGTCTTTTACAGAATTGTTTGCTCCATTGTTTCCACTTACATGGCTTCTGTCAACGCTCTCAGTTACGTCCGTAGGTTCTCCGTTTAGCTCTAGGCCTGGCTACCTCCCAGCGTTGAGTGTGCATGTGTCTCTTGCTTCCCCTTTGTCTCCTAGTTTGCCTTCCTTATCTGCGCGGGGCCCCCTAAAAGAGCTACCGCTCTCCCAACTAAGCGCCACCCCACCTTGTTTGCTAGCCTGGGGATGAAGTGAATCCCGTCCCACTGAAAAGCTTGCTATGTCCGATGCTGCCCACTACCCTGTTCACGTCTATCACTTCAAGCCCAAGTTCTCTGTCCAAGTTCCCAAGCCCAAGTTCCCTTGGTGGCGCACGCATGTAGTGGCTTCGCCGCACAGCTGAGGAGTGATGCGGGGAAGTACTGTGGCGCTGGCCCTTTCGTAACACAGCCAAACTCTACAAAACCCCTTCCCAAAAGCAGTCGGTGGGTGAAAAGAAATCAAAAGTTGCCAACTTCATAAAGTGTTTGCTCCTGACTGTGCGCATTAAAAGAAACATTTCCTACTTTTTTAGAATATCAATAGTAATCCCTTTGCAAGATAGTACCTAGGAGTTGAAATAACTGCCGATTAGGGATGGGAATCGCACATAAACACTATCATGTCTTCCGCCATAAAACGCCTGTTTTCCTTGGCGCTGACTGCGACAGGAACCACACCACGTAAACCTATTGGCCTAAACGATGAATGACCTGTCCGTAGTGCAATACGCCAAAATCGTCTGACCTTCGTTTAGTAAGAATGCATCAAAAAGCTGGAAGGTATCCAGAAAAAGGAGGTATGTTTATTTATACCCGATATCAAATTTGTTAGAGAAAATTTTACCGCCTTTTTTAGATGCCGAGCTATTAAAAGAAGATGGCCTATTTACCCTCTATAATTGAGGCAAGATAGGTAGATTTAGAGTTTTGTTTCAACTCATTTAAGGTCACTTCAATTTAGCGGCCTCCAAATATACATTCGCTGATCGAACAAGGCTAACCACACTAAAACAACCCCAAAGGCTGACCGATCTTTCAGTTCAAAGTAAACTTCCTTATTATGCATTCTTTCCACAGCCACAACGAAATACAAATATCTAGTCACCTCAATAACTAGTACCACGAGTTTGACCCAGGTTTTAGGAGTGGTAGGAAAGAACTTCACGCAACGGGCCTATAACTTGTCATCACCGTGTTAATATGCGTATATTCTTGTAGTGCAAATATAAATTTGTGAAAACGTTCGAAATGAAGAGTGTTAATCAGTAATCCCTTACACCGATGAATGTTGTAACAGGCAATATTAAAGCCTGTATGGTGTTATTTTTGTAAGTTGTATTCCTACCTTTATTGATTTGTTGGTTCGTTAATGTTTCATACTCAATGCCAAGTACGGTATACATTGTGCCCTAACGCTCACCGATCATGTAACCTTACAATGCTCGAAAAACTGTGAGGTATTGTGTCTGCCCTTCCTGCGATAATCCCATGGGGGACTTGCAGTACGGTAAATAAATATATAAATAACTAAATATTTTAACAGTTTTCATACATAGGGCGAGGTTGTGAATTAGGTGAAGAGGGACATATGAAAGGACTTGAAAGCGTTTAGAACAATCCACAAAATAGACACCTATAACACTACAAAACCACCATAAAAGTGCTTATCTACACCTAATTCGTTCTACCATATCAATATGGCGCATTAGGAGTGCAAAGAGCCGAATAACCATTTGCCCAAAATGTGGATGTGTAGTTATGCATGTTCAAAGAGTCGAAGGGATCTTTCCGGGCTCCGGGGCTTCAGAAATGTTACGCTCTTTATTACAGGCAGCACTGTTTTCTATTCTGCCCTTATGCTTCTTCTTGTGCTAGAATAACATTCTGCAGAAGACCGGGACCGTGCCGCCATCGACGGAATCGACTGTTTGCTTCACACAGTAAGTGGCAAACCTCCAGCAAAGCCCCCCTTTAAAAAGGTGGCAGAGTGCTTACGCGAAAAAAGCCTAACGTTACTGCAAGCAGACAAAGAGGGTGGTTTTGTACTTTGGCCAGAAGATATGTTCGGGACGAAAACAATGGAAGCCGTCGAGAAAAATTTCACACACGTACAATTTGTTCCCAAGAAACAGAAAAAGGTGGTTGTTGGTATGCTGAAGAAATGCCTGCTGGAGTCCTTGCAAAAATCCGTAGAGAAAGCAGAAAATGGGTCTTTGCGGGTATTCTTTACTGGGAAGACCCACAAGCCGGAGTGTCTCTTCGGGTCAATGTTTCGGAGAAAGACAGCTGGCAGCACCTGATCAGCCGCTATCTTCAACGTCACCTGAGGACTTTGACGGGTGGTGACCCCTTCTGTGTCCAGAGTTCAGCAGAAGTGGTGCAAGATTTAGAAGGCGGGGAACTGATGTGCGCAACGACCGCATTTTCCCTGGACATTGAAGACCTATACTACTCCATACCTCACGGTCCCTTGTTCTTGGCTGTGCGTGAAAGGATTGAAGAATGTGGAGAAGTGAAGTTTCAGAACGCGGCTGTTGTCACTAGTGAGCAATTTTTAGAGTTGCTAGAGTTATATTTGAATTCCACTGCCATTCGGTTTGACAATGCATTTAATGTGCAAAAGAAAGGAATTTGCATAGGTTCCTCTGTTGCGCCCGCTATTTGTGACATCTTTTTAGCTTCCATAGAAAGGCGTGTAGCCGATGAGATAAGTGACCTCTCTGTAGTTCAAATATACAGATACGTAGATGACTTTTTGGTATTTTTAAACACTTCCGGTGCGACTGACCTTAACAGCGTAATTAAAAAAGTAATTGGAACTTTTTTCTCCTAATCAAAAGGAATAAATTTCACTCTAGAAAAGCCGCGAGGAACGGTATTTCAATTCCTGGATTTGGAACTATAATTTGCTCCTGATCACATCTGTTACATGTACAACCCAAGAACAAAAAAGTGCCTTCTTCCCTTTGACAGTGCCCACTCAAAGTTAGTCAAGAGGGGGTTGCGACAACCTGTCTTCAAGCTGCACTCGCTAAGTCGTGTCAGCATATAATCGACGTTAGCTTTAAAAATCAGACTACGCAATTAACAAACGCTGGGTATCCTGCAGCTTTTACCAAAAATGTTTGTGAAAGCCTCCTTCAAAAGGTGAAAGGAAAGAAAAAAGAGCGTGCTCAGTTTGAAAGTAACACAACGCACGTTATTCCTTATTTTCACCGCATTTCGCATAACGTCAAGAAGGCTGCGGCGAGATATAAAGTGAACGTGTTGTTTTCCGCCCCGTGCAAATTGTAAAGACTGTGTCCAATGATGGAAAAGAAAGAAGCCAAGCGCGGTTGGACAAAGAAACATGAAAAAAGTACACTGATTGCGCGCGCACAGTTGTGTACGAGATACCGCTGCGCTGCGGTTTTTCATATATCGGACAGACAGGCCGATGCTCTAATGATAGGGCACTTGCTGTACGTAGCAATCTAGGTGATCACATGAACGACCATTGTAAAAGATGCGGGTGTGAGCCACTACTGGATAAAACCAAGTTCCCCAAACGAGCCTCTGATAAAACAGAGAGAGAGATTATCGAAGCATTTTACATAAACAAAGCTGGTAAAAATGCATTACACACCATCATTGTCACTGTACGATAAAGAGATAAAATTTTTTACAAGGTGTCCTTTAACCAGTTCCCTCCACTATCAAATGTGCTTCTCTGTTTACTTCATGGTTTTAAGTTTCGTATGTGTATTTTGAGATATAAGCATGCTTGGACGCTCTGAAATACAGTTGGAAGTCGGCGCCCGTCTACGTCGTTTGTGTCTCTCGTCTTTCGTCCTGTCAGTTCGCGCTGTTGAAGGTTCTAGAATATTCCCGAGTACGCTCCTAACGTTTTGCAGTAGTTGAAAGCGGTAGCACAAGATTAGTTGAAACCCTGCCCGTGTAGTTAATAAAACTGTGACAGACAGACAGACAACGAACTTTATTTAAGGTCCTTAGGAGGGCTTCCGCCATTCATGGCAGCAGCACTGCGGGCCGCTCCCACGTGATGACAGAAAGACCGAGCCTCACCGCGCGTCGTGGGCCCTGTGGACAGCCGTAAGCTGGTGTAGTAATTTGGGCCTTTCCGAGTCGGAGCGCCACTGTTCCTCGGTTACGCGTTGAGGGCCTCGAAGTGCGGGACACCGTCAGAGCATATGATCTAAATTGCTACGTTCGCCACAATCTGGAAAGTCCGGTTCAAAAGATTCTGTGTAGAAGCTTTAAGTGGATACACTAGGACAAGGAATAGTCTGCAACATTCTGAGCGTCGTTGCCGGCGGCCTGCAGAGTTTCTCGTGCGGAAGAGGAAACGTTCGCCTGCCTAGCTTATAGTGCTGAATAATCTCGTTGAACGTGAATAAAGTTTCTCTAAAGACCTCCCAACCTATGCCCGAGGAATCGCTTCCGTCCGACCCGGCGCGGTGGATAATCTCGCGCGCGCGGGTGTGGGCGATCTCATTGAGGTTTGTTAAACAGGACAAGTGTGACTCTAGGTGTTCGAGAAACCAGGTAATAGTGTGTGAGGAAATGACCTTATTTCTTAGGATTGGAGCTACCTCGGCCGAAACAGAACCTTATACGAAGGCCCTAACTGCTGAACGAAAATCTGTGTAAATTCGATTAGGGTTGTCGTCACATAAAGCAAGAGCCACCCGGCCTGATCGGCTCTCGCCTTGGTGGTGTTCTTGAAAGACGCAGGATTGAGAACTGCGCCACTGTTATCTATCATAACGGCCGAGAAGTTTGGTGATCGGCCGTATTGCGCGGCGTCCACAAAGCACGCTGAGTGCGGGTCGTCGCGAACTTGTCTTAGTATGGCCTTAGAACAATGCAGCTTTAGAACAATTGTCTTAAAACAATGCAGCCAGATGAAGGGCCTATGACCCTTCTTCTGGCTGCATTGTTCTGCGGGTGCACGTTGCGGGGAAATTGGGACATAGTTATAGCTGCCCTCAGCTCCTTATTAAGGCCAACCTTTCGCTTCTGCTCTAGGGATGAACTGCAGTCCAGAAGCGCCAGAATCTCCCTGACAGCGGGTGAAGATGACAGCCTGGCAGGCGGAGCCGTGTGTTGCTCTTCGATGATTTCCTCTAAGGTGTTCTGCACGCTGAGCTGCATGAGCCTCTTTGTGCTGGCCTTCACCGGGATATCCATCACGTGCTTGATGCTTTTACGAATTAGTAAATTGAGCTTAGCCTTTTCGTGATTCTGCCAGCAGTGCATGGCCTCCCCGTATATGATTGCTACGTATGTGATGGCTCATCTAGAATGCATGACAGAGCCTCAAAAGACTCTCCTCATTATTACCTCCTCGACTTTTCAGGACCCGAGTAATTAACGGTATCATGCTAACAGTCTTAGCGGGGATTTTAGCGATGATGTGCCTGTTACAACCGTTCGACTCGATGGGCATACCGAGAGCCCGGATAACCCAGACTTTGTGAATGAGGTGTCCCTCGCTCCTACGGAGCGCAAGGTTCACCCAAGACAGTGGGATCCAGCCTGGGGGGTTAACACCACCCCTTATAGGTCTGTACAATAGGACCTCCGACTTTCTCGAGGTGACAAGAAGCCCCGTACCCGAGAGGAAAGTCTCTGTGCAATTCAGCGCTTCCTGAAGTGCTGCCTCTACCCTCTTCTCGCAGCCTCCGACGCACCGTACGGTACTTTCATCAGCGTAAAGTGTGTGGTTGATGTCCTTGACCTCCGAGAGTGTCTGGGACACTTTACACATGGCAATGTTGAACAGTTTCGGGGGTACCACCGAACCCTGCGGCATCCCCCTCGTGCCCAGCTCGATGGGCTCTGACCTCAGGTTAGAGCGCGGCCTTTATATGTCTAAGAAATGAGCTGATAAACGCGTGAAAGTTCTGACGAAGGCCCAGCTCTGATATATAATCGAGTATGTGGGCGTGCGAGACGGTGTCAAAGGCTTTCTCTTTATCTAAGCCTAGGATGGCTCTAACGTCCCTGGTGTCCCTATCAATGATGTGATACTTGATCAGCCTCATGGCGTCTTAAGTCGAACGGGACAGTGGAAAGACGATCATGTTATACGGAAAGAGACCGAGGTCTTCAATGTAGTTGGAGAGGCGGTTGTTAATAAGATGTTCCGCAACTTTGCTATGCACAGTTGTTAATAAGATGTTCCGCCACTTTGCCTAAGCCAGATCGGTCTGATATTAGTCATGTCTCTACGCGCCCCACCTTTGCGATCAGGACGACCAGCGCCAGCTTCCACGACTCTGGAACCCCGCTTAATTCCCATATGCGATTTATCGCCTCGCTTACCTCGGGGGCGGCAAAGGGCTCATCCAGAGCAGCCATTGGAGCACCCCTGTAAGGCGGGTAGTCCGCATCATTCGAAGTGTCTATAGGTCGATGATAAAACTGTAAGTTGTTATTCATTACCGTAGTTTTGCAGCCATATCGCCTCGATCCCTGGCTCAAAAAGGTTATTGCTCGTTGCAACACTTACCGCTGCCTTTTATACTCTGCTAAACCGTGTTCCAACAAAATATTGCTATTTTTGGGCATTTTTTTAACGTGTTTCGCCAAGGTAAAGCAGCGTGTCAATATTATTTGAAAATTTCACTTGAAGCGCGTGAAAATATCGCTTCGTATTTGTTTTCAGGGAGCCTAAGTCGTTCATCCGGGCTTCACGCACATTAAACTCTTTAAGGAACTCGTTTTTTCCCCTAACTATACGAGAATGGAATTGTTTAGACCCCTTCGTTGCTAACACAAATTCGCTAAAGGACTTTGCCTCAAAAAAAGAAAATGCAACGTCTTAGGCTACGTTGCCTTCATTGGTATATAAATTACAGCCTCCTGTTGAACTGTTTGAGTGGCCGAGGACTTTATATGTGTGCTGTTATTTGTAGTGTTTTATCCCTTTTCATGTAACATTCCTTATCAGCTAATGTAACTGATGTTTGAAATGTGTTTTTCTGTATTTCGGGCTACAAATGAGTGTTTTGAAATAATTAGATTTTTGTGTGTTTATCTTTTTTTCTGAAAACATTTTTATGTATAACTATACTGAAACATAATTCGTATTCTGATGATGATGATGGTTGGATGTTTATGTCGCAAGGCCAACTGGGGCAAAGAGCACCAAGACAATAGTCATATATGAGGGGTGAAACCTTAAACAATAAGTAAAGTCAGTAAAAACAAAAGTGAAATCACGAAACGACAATGAGCATGGCTGGTGCATAGGGCCAGATTTCATGATGCGTGATAGGAAATGAGGTTTAAAAACTTGACCTTTGACAAATACTCAAACACACGTTTCATAGAAACAATGGCATCGTCACCTAGAAAAAACAATGGATGTAGGGGAATATGTTGTCTGTAGAGTTCTCTGAAGTGTTTGTGTCGTGTTGTGTGAAGTGCCTTGCATGTTATTAGTATGTGCACCATGGATAGGGCCTCTCCGCACCTGCCGCACTGGGGTCTAGAAGATCCCGTCAGCAGATACGAGTGCGTCGCATGGGTGTGCCCTATCCGCAGCCTACCCAAGGCGACTTCCGTGTGTCTGTTGCGTGAGTCAGCTGTGTACCGTCCCAAGTGTGGCTTTATTAAATGTAGTTTGTTGTCTGTCTGTTATTCCCAGTGTGTTTGCCATATTCTGCGCAGGTGTTGTCTTATGTGTGGCTTCAGCTCTGTGTAGGGTACGGTTGTTATGTCTACAGTGTTCCTGAGTGCAGCAGCAGCAGCCCTCTCGTCTGCCAACTCATTCCCAGCGTGTCCTGGAACCCAGCAGAGGAGCAGCTGATGCTTCTTTGCATACACAGACATGATAGTGTTAAATACAAGATTAACTATGTGGTTTTTGGGGGGTGTATGCGATGACAGTGCGCGAACAACACTCAAGGAATCTGTGTAGATGATAGACTTTGGAATTTGATTTTCAAGTATGTGTCGTACAATCAGCAAAATCCCATACGCCTCTGCTGAAAAAATTGTCGTGTGGACGCTCATGGTTCTGGCTGCACAGAAATTCGGACCATGAGCAGCGCAGGAGACCATAGTAGAGGTTTTAGAGGCGTCACTGTAAAATTCTGCAAGTGGGTATTTAAACTGCAGAGACAGAAAGTGCTGCAGTATTGCAGCCCGCGGTACCCGATTTTTGTCAAGTTTCATAAAAGAAAGGTCGCACGACACAGGACGAACTTGCCAAGGCGGTAAACTGTTTAAAAAGGATGACCTGTACACATCCAAAAACGAAGCACTGAGATCCGAGGCTCGCTCTTTCACTCTAAGTGAAAAGGGCAGAGGAACGAATGGGCGATTTACAAACAGCAGAGATGTTGATGTATCGTTAAAGACAGGATAAAAAGCATGATTATTCAGCGATGAAATTTTAAAAGCATAAAGCAAGTCCATGTATGTTCGTTGGTTCTCAAGGCTCCACTTATTACACTTAACATAAAGACTCTCAGCAGGGCTAGTGCGAAAAGCACCCGACGAAAGACGAAGCCCCTGGTGTAGCACTGGGTCAAGAATTCGCAAGGCTGTCTTAGTCGCCGACCCATACACCGCACTGCCACAGTCCAAACGAGACCCAACCAAAGCAGTATACAAGCGAAGCAAGAGTTCTTTGTCGGAACCATATGATTGGTTGGAGAGAACCTTAAGTATATTCATTGTTTTGAGACATTTATTTTTAAGTTCCTTGATGTGGAGAATAAATGTGAGTTTGTGATCAAACACCACACCTAAGAACTTGTGCTCCTTGTTCACAGGAAGCGACACGCCATTAAGATGAATGTCTAGGTCTGGATGGACCCCACGCTTCCTGGAGAACACAACGCAGGAACTTTTTGCAGGATTCAATTTAAAACCATTCTCTTCTGCCCAGCCGGCAAGTTTCTTGACACCAAGCTGGACTTGACGTTCGCAGATTTACATATTACATGATTTATAGGATATCTGGACGTCATCTACATACATGGAATAAGAGATTGTAGGCGGCAGTGCCTTACCAAGAGAGTTCATTTTTACTATGAAGAGAGTGCAGCTTAACACACCACCTTGTGGCACGCCATTTTCTTGCACGTGAACCCTTGAGAGTGCACCACCGACTCTCACTCGAAACGTTCTTTCTGACAGGCAACTGACAAGAGTGTTTAACATGTTACCTGAGACACCGAATGAATTTAGGTCACTGAGGATCCCGTACCGCCAAGCGGTGTCGTAGGCCTTCTCGAGGTCGAAAAACACAGTTACACAATACTGTTTATGAACGAAGGCATCCTTTATATACGATTAAAGAGATACGAGTTGATCGTTCGTGGATCGCCCCGCCCTGAAGCCGGCCTGGCAGCTGTCGAGAAGACCGTTGTACTCAAGGAAGTACACGAGCCTGCGATTTATCATCTTCTCGAGAAGCTTGCACAGGCAGCTCGTCCGGGCAATAGGACGGTAACTTGAGGGGGACGACGGGTCCTTTCCCTCCTTCAGGAAAGCTACAACTATAGCCTCCTTCCAAGAGTTTGGAATGTGCCCCGAAAGCCATATCTTGTTTACAGGTGTAAGAGTGTTAGAAGAGTGCGTGCAGGTATTGTATCATTGTATATGTGATGTTGTCTGGGCCTGGAGCCGAGGGTTTACACGTGCTCAGAGCAGCCCTCAGCTCATGCAGTGAAAACTCTGAGTTATAAGAAGATGTTGACCTATTGTTATCTAGTATAGGCTTCTTTTCGGCTGTTTGTTTGTGTTTCATGAAAGTGTTTGTGTAGTGTGCTGAACTGGACACGTGTTGGAAGTGTTGTGCGAGTGTGTCAGCCTGGTCTTCGAGTGTGTCCCCTGTTGTACTGACCAGAGGCAGGCTGTGTGTTTGTTGTCCTTTCAGTTTGCGTATTCTCGTCCATCCTTTCCGTGTGTCTGTGTAGGAGTTTATGAATGTTATGAAGGAACGCCAACTCTCTCGTTTTGCCTCACGGCGTACGCGTTTTCCTAGCGCCTTGGCCCGTTTGAACAAAATGAGGTTACCCGACGTGGGGTACCGACGAAGGACACCCCACGCCTTGTTCTAGGCCTCTCGCGCCCGCCTACAGTCCTCATTCCACCACGGCCTCCGCTGGTTGCGCAGGGCACCAGAGGCGTGGGGAATGGACTTTTCGGCGGCGTCGAGGATGTGCGCCGTGAGCAGTTGGGTAGCTTCTTCAACGTGTAGGTGTCCTATGAATGTGTGGTGTAGTTTGGATGTCTCTGTAAATGTATTCCAGTTAGCTCTTGCTTCATTAAACCTTTTATGGGAAGATAGACTGCTCGGGCCTGTACCTATATATGTTAATGAAGTGGGGAAATGGTCACTACCATATGGGTCCGTGCCCACACCCCACTCAAGACATGGAAGGAGAATTGCGGAACCAATAGCCAGGTAAAGATATGAGTAGGTGTGGTGACCTATGTTATGGTATGTAGGCTGTTTATTGTTCAAAAGGCATGCTCCAGATGATGTAAGAAATTTCTCTATCAGGCGGCCTCGGGCATCCGTTCTGGAAGAGATCGAAAGAGAGTTGTGAGCATTAAGGTCGCCTGTAAGGATGTATGGTTCGGGCAGCTGGTCAACCAGCGCCTCGAAGTCGGAGCTCGTAAGTGCAACATCAGGAGGAATGTATATGGAGCATACCGTTATCAACCTATTAAATATTATTGTGCGAACCGCTACAGCCTCAAGGACGGTGTTCAAGGTGACAGGGTGGCATGCCAAGGATTTGCGGGCAATTATGGCCACACCGCCAGAAGAGTGTGTGCAGCCACCCCTGTATTTCCTGTATACCAGGTAACTATTCAAGAAGTTTGTCTGTTTGGAATTCTGATGTGTTTCCTGCACACAGATTCAACTTGGCTGATTGGCATGCAGAATCTCATACACGCCGTCAAGATTATTTAGAAGGCCTCTGCAGTTCCATTGAACGATATTTTCTCTTCCCATTATGATGTATTAGAGCTACTGGAGTGTGATTATTTATGTAGGGTCTTTCGGGCTTGCACTCTTGGACGGGTTTTCTTTACCTCCTCCGGAGGTTTAGATGAATGGACCCGCTCCTTCCGCTGGAAAGCAGACAGGAAGGGTCCCACATCCACCTCATCATCTGATTTGGAAGGGGTACCCGGCGTACCGGACCCCGGACTTGGCACCCTTTGCGGTGCCCTTCGTTTTGGCCGCGACCGCCGAGGGCGTCACGAGCGCCCCGGGTGGCACAGGCGGTGCGGTGGAGGTGGGAACTGCTGCGGTTTCCTCCGTCTCCATCTCCTCCCGGCCCTCGCGTGAGCTTTGGGCAGGTGGAGAGGACGATTATAGCACAAATTACTTCAACCAAACCTTGACCGGAAATTACTAACCTGGATTGAATTCTTTCTTAACAATCGCTCTCAGTATGTTGCAGCAAACAGGGTGAATAGCCGCCACACCGCTGTTCAGTCTGGAGTACCGCAAGGGTCAGTGCTTGGTCCTCTTCTTTTTCTTATTTATTTTAACGACTTACCTGCGTGCCTTTCTTCTCATGTACACTTATTTGCTGATGACTGTGTAATCTTCCGTGAATTAACCTCCGATGCCGACGTAACTGCTCTTCAAACTGACCTTACTGCTGTCTCAACTTGGTGTCAAAAATGGTTAATGAAACTCAACGTCAACAAGTGCAAAGTTATGAGAGTGTCTAGAACAACTAATCCACCTCCTACCTACTATCTTATTATTCTTGCATTGGATACCGTTTCTAGCTATAAATATTTAGGCTTACACATAACCAGCAATTTAAATTGGGCAATCCACACTGAACACATAATTCCTAAAGCAAACAGAATGCTTGGGTACCTACGTCGCAACTTTCTAAAGCTCCTTCTTTTTTAAAACTCACCCTCTACAAAACACTGATTCGCCCAAAATTAGAATATGCTGCCTCGGTCTGGGATCCTGTATATGCTAATCTAATACACTCAGTCGAAATGGTTCAAAATAATTCTGTCCGTTTTATTCTCTCTAACTATACCCGCACCGCCAGCATATCAGCAATGAAATCTAGCTTGAATCTCCTATCTTTAGCATCCCGCCGTCACATTCTTCGATTGTGTCTTTTCCACAAAATATATCACCATCCCCAATTACATAAAGAACTTATATCCCTACCAGATTATATTTCACCTCGTCTAGATCATCGTCACAAGGTCGGAGTCCCATTATGCAGAACAAATGGCTGCTACACATCATTCCTACCACGCACGAGCATTGAATGGAAGCACCTTCCCGCATCAATAGCAACTATCCGAGATCATAAATTGTTTAAAAACGCTATTAGCTAAGACTGTATGAGTAGGAGCCGCCCCACTGTAATAACATGCATATCAACTGCTGCATTTCTGTATTTTTGTCCCCCCATGTACAAGTACCACTCCCCTCTGTAATACCTCCCGGTCTTGAGGGTACCAATAAATGAAATGAAATGAAATGAAAAAGAGGGCACAGCATCACTCCCACCGGACGTGGATGCCACCACAGCCGCTGCTGGCCCAGCGAGCGGTGCGGAGGTGGGTTGGGCTGCCTGAGGCAACCCAGAGGGGGGCGGGGGCGGGACCAAGTCCGACTCGCGGTACTGGGTCCCAGCCGAAACGAGATGCCGCTCCCCCCCCCCGGCGAGCTGCGTCGGCGTACCTCCCCAGAGGAAAATAGGTGAACCTCTTTCGCGCCTCAGGGAAGGAGATGTTCTCGGTTACTTTCACGTGGATTATCTTCTCCTGTTGAAACTTCTCACAGCTGCGGGACCATGCCGCATGCGGCCCTGACAGTTTGCGCAGGTGAAGGTGGTGGACTCACACTTTTCAGGGGGGTGGTCGTGTGTGGCGCATTTTGCGCAGGTCTGTTTGCCGCGGCAAGAAGTCGTAGCGTGCCCGAACCGCTGGCACTTGTAGCAGCGGCGCGGGTTAGGTATGTACGGACGTACACCACACCTAATGAAACCAGCATCGATGTGTTCAGGAAGTTTTGAACTGCTGAATGTTAAGATTACGTGCTTTGTTGGTATTTCTACATTTTCGCGACGGATGTTGATTCTCCTGACAGCTGTTACGCCCTGATCCTTCAGGCCCTCCAGAAGGTCGGTCTCTGTTTCACATAGCAGATCTGTCTGAGATATCACCCCCTGCGAGCTGTTAAGGCTGCGGTGGCGTGTGACAGTGATGTCCAGATTGGCCATGCGGGTTTGGGTAAGGAGATTTGTAGCTTCCTGCTGCGTCTTGACTTCAACCAACACTTCGCCTGTTGGTATTTTTTTTGCCTCGAAAGATTTCCCAATGATTCCTTCAAGGAACTTGGAGACGAGGAATACAGAATAGGAGGAGACGGGTTTGGATTTGTCTATTGATTCAAGGACCAAAAAACGGGGATAGTTGTCGTGTTTGGGAACGTTGATAGTTGGTAAGGGTGGAAAGGAAACTTCGGTGCGGCCCCTTTTCGGGGGCCGATCACGTCTGGGGGGGGGGGGGTTAGAAAATGCCATATGATACATTGGAAAGCAGGGAGACAGGGTTACTTTCTCTTTTGACCTTACCCTGGTAGTCAAAGAGGTCCCGGAGCTCCCTGCCTGGTAGACAGGCAGGTAGCACATCGGCCGGAGCTTGACCACGGCTCCGACGGCCACCGTTAGAGGTTTCTACCCTTCACCTTAAAACCACATCACCACGGTAGGGCACAGCTTATGTTGGGGGGCTCGGGGTCCGCGGTATCGCCACTACCGTCACCAAGATTACTCAAGGTGCCCCGTGCGGGGATAATTCGTATTCTGCTGTATATACTTTAAAGACCATCCGCGTTTAGGATTGCAGTTCTTCTCTCTCTTTCTCACCGCATTTGTCTGCTGTTTGTGTAGACTAAGTGTACGTAAAATCTCCAAGCCCAGCTGCTATGGTCTCGGGAAGAGACTGGCAGTATTGTAAATAAATAAATACATACATAAATGGCATTGCTACTTGCCACAGGGACAACTACTTACTACACTAATGTTATGTGTATTCCTAAGCAACATTACCACTCTAGGGGACGCTTGCAGGAGTGTTGAAGCGTGGGAAATCAGTATTCCAATAGCTCATTACCGCGTTGTTACCACGTGAACCTGTCAGTTATTGTTCACTTGTGTCACACCGTATACATTTTGATGCGCTCCTGTGCCTAAAAAACGCCATCCCTCCTTGCTACAGAAAAAACTGTTTACCATAATGAGAAAATATTTTTTGCTACGCAGAAATAACATTATCGAGGACATTCGTAATGCACCCGCTACGGAGGAAATCATTAGTATATTAATAGGCAGGAAGTGGACGTGGAGCACGTAAACTAGTCAATTGGTATTTGATTAAGCGTTGCAGTTGTCATCACTGGCTGCTGCCTCAAAAATGTCATCGCTCCCTGCCACAGGTCGCACCTTCCAGTATCCTAATCGCACATTCGTTCCCAATCGGGATTACCTTCTCGACGGCATTATAAATGCCCTTGCCTTGCGAGGGACAAAAGTGGTAGTGTATGCTAGTTACACCAGTATTGAGTGCTCAAAGCTGAAAGTTGTTTTTTGTTAGCATAGTAACGCTGTTATCCCGCTTCCCACCCGGCCATAAAAAACGCCATCGCTCGTTGCGACAGATAGCACTGCATACCGTGATAAGCTTATTTTTGTTTCTACGCAAGAAAAACATGCCCGGGGACATTGATGGGGTTATTTCGCGGGTGGAAAGCACCAGTATTTTGCTGAAAACCACACATCCAGCGCGTGGAATTATCAGCTCATGGTTTGCTTAGCGTTGCAGACGTCTTCCCGGTCTACCGCTCCCCCAAATGCGCATCGTACCTGGCCGCAACCAGCAATGTTTACTTCCCAAAGCTTAAGTTTTTTTACGTGCGATCTAACAGTCTCGAGTTCTCGCAATGTCTTTACGCGGTAGTAGAACAATTCTTGATAAACCGAGCGTGGAGCGCCTGTATACCTCTACATGTTCGTTCTAATATTGTCGCTGTTGCCTGGGCCGGGCTCTGGGGGTCAAAAAGGTCATTACAATATTAAGATACTCGAAGACATTTCTAACGTGTGTATGACGAAGTAAAGCGGTTTAAAGATAGAAGTTGAAATCCGCACGTTGGCACAATGAACGGACAGTCATTATTTGGTAGCGTCGCAAGCGCCTTCGCAACATCTCAAGGCTCAAAAAGTTCATCGCTCCGTGCCACTGTTAGCAGTGTTCTCCATAAATATTTTAAGTGTGTTTGTACGCGAGAATAACATACTCGAGGATATTCGTAACGCCAATGCGGCCAAAAAAGATGTATTACAAAAACTCTTGAAAAGATAACGCTTTTGGGGGCCGATTCTAGCAGTTATTTGTTTGTTGAGCGTCGCAGTCATGTCTGTCTGCTCCCGGTAGTGGAGCTGACCGTTACAACGCTGCATGTAGTACTTTTTGATGTTTTTTTTTTAAGTGAACGTTTGTTTTATAAAGAGAAGAATAAACACATTTATTCACAGATGAGGGTCCGATAGTCAACCGAATGTGGAGAGACCATCGATTATGAAACAAATTTTGGAAAGAAGCAAATGGGTGTGACGCGTCATATTAATATTAAAAAGACAAGTGAAGTAATCTGTAATCCACATGGAATAAACCGTAAGCCTATTATGTAAAAGTTATGCAATTAGGAAATAAGAGAACGGAAAATTGCGGCACAAGCAAACAAGAATATCAGTCATAAATACAAACAAAAAAAGGATCGTAACCAAACCAACCAAATTGTAGGAAACCCTATAGTTTCATTGAGCATGTAGTATTTGACGATGATTTGAGCATAACAGGCAAATTACTCCACAATGTGGCAGCTGCAAAACACGGTTTACTCACTGCAATTAGTGCGAATAGTTGGTAATAAAAAAGAATTATTATTTAAAAATCTCCTGAAGATTTAGCTTCGTGAACAAACAATACCGATGAAATCATAACAATGGTAACAGTGAAATAATTAAAAATTTTCCAAAGTTGTAAAATACTGCATTATATTAGTTTATCTTATTGGTATACAGTAGGCTTGGGGCAGAGAAACGACTTGTACTAAGCGTTATCATGCCAATACACTGTTCTTGAATATGTTCAACCAATGAAACGTGACAAGATGATGGTAATGATGGTTGGTGTTTAATGGGACAAGGCCAACAAGGGCAAAGAACGCCAGAGAAGTTATTTATGTGTTATGAGACTGCAAGTACCAAAGCCTGTGAGTAGAAGTAAAAGTGACGCAAAACGAAAGACAACGGAGGTGGTTGGTGTATAGGGTGAGGATGATTCATAAGATATAAGAAGATCTGCATAAAATTTACCTCTGCTAAAAACTCATCAACAAGTTCGCTAGAAAACAACAGTTGGTCAGCTGAAAAGAGGGATGGGTGCAGTGTAGTGTGCCGCCTCTATAATTCAGCGAAATGTTTGTGTCGTGTTGTGTCAAGTGCCCTGCATTTATGTAGTATGTGGACAACTGAAAGGTTCCTTCCACACCTCCCACACGTGGGTCGCGAAGGTCCACTGAGCAGGAGGGAGTGCGTCACATGTGTGTGGCCCATCCACAGCATATCCCAGGCGACTTCATTTTACGTGTTGTGTGAGTCACTTGTGTAGCGTCCAAATGTGGTGTATTACGTGTAGTATGTAGTCTGTTGACTACAGTGTAGTTGCCATGTCATAAGAAGCTGTCGTCATATGTGGGACTTTAGGTCGGTGTAAAGTACTGTTATGTTAACTGTGGTCATGACAGCAGAGGGACCAGCCATTCAATCATCGGTCTCACTGCCAGGAATCCCACAGTGAGCTTAAACCCAGCATATAGTTATTTCTAAATTTAAAGCATATGCAGTCATTGTACCCTTTAAAAGAACATTGTTCACATCGTTGTTAGGCGACCTTTTTGATAACAGTGCCTGCACAAGGCTTAGGGAATCTGTGTAAATGAGAATTGGAAATTATAAGTTGATGATGTGATTTGAAACGAGTAAGATGCCACAAGATTCTGCCGCGTAAATACTACGTTGAAAATTTATTGTTTAGCAACGCTACAATATGGTCCGTGCAATGCACAAGAGACAGGAGAATCTTTTTTCGACGCGTCGCTGAAGAATTCTGTGCACCTGTGCTTGTGCTGCAGGAACAGAAACACCTGCAGAGTGCATCAATGGGAACTCCATTTTTTCTAGTTTTGTGAAGGCCAGGTCGCATGATATAGGACGAAAATGCCATGGTGGAATGAAATTACGGATGGGTTTCCTGTGGGCGTATGAAAGGTGGACTTTGAGTGGAGAAGCCTCGTCCATAAATCTGATAGAGAAAGGTAAGAAAATAGATGGTTTGTTTAAAATGAGTTGCAAGTTTGATGTACAGTTAATGACTGGATTAGAAAGATGGTTGGTGAGAGTCGCACTCTTAGATGCGTACAGCAAGTCAACACTATCCTGCTGATGCCCTAGGCACCGTTAAGGCATAAAGTTGGGCTAGTTGGTTATCTGACTGCATTTTACTAGCGAAAAATAGACGCGGACGTAGAAGAAGTTGCGAGTGTACTGTGTACTTCTTCTTCGTCCGCGTCTATTTTTTGCTAGTAAAATGAACCCTAGGCACCATTAGGCACAATCGACATAATAAATCTCGAAAGGGCTAGTGGGAAAAGCGCCGTAAGAGAGGCGAAAGCCAATATGTAGGACTGGGTCGAGCAGTTTCAGTGCGGGTTTGCAAACAACCCATACACTACAGTGGCGTAGTGAAGCTGAGACCCCACCAAGGGTGCGCAAAGGCTCAGCAGGAGTTTTTTTCAGCCTCGTAAGATTGGTGTTAGATTACCTTAGGTATACTTATTTTTTGTAATCATTTTCATTTAAGCTGTTTGATATGCGGAATGAATGTAAGCTTTTCGTCGAATAAAATATATAGAAGTGGTGCACCTTCTTCACAGGAATAACACGCCGTTAAGAGTGATATTTTGGTACGAATGGATCCCACACCTCCTGAATAACACAATCCAATATCCTGGCTATGATTAATTTTAAAACCATTTCTGCCTGCCCAAACGACGTGTTTCTTGCTACCAAGCTGGACTTTACATTCCGAGACTGACATATCACGAGATTTAAAGGATATGTGGCCGTCATTTACATCCATGGACTAAGATATTGTAAGTGGTAATGCCTTTCCAAGAGGGTTTTTTTTAAATATAAAAAGAGTGCATCTGAACATGCCACCTTGCGGCACGCCATTTTGTTGCACGAGAACCTTTGAGGGTGCACAACCAATTCTCACTAAAAACGTTCCCTCTGACAGGTAAATAACAAACGTGTTTAATATGTTACCCCGAAACGCTGAATGATGCGAGGTCACTAATGTTCCTGTGGTCCAAGGATCCAAGCGGTGGCGTTGGCGCTCTCGAGGTCGAAAAACAGTTACACAATACGACTTCCGCACGAAGGCATCCTTGATGTACGGGCAAGTGCTACCTTTTGTTCTTTCGTGGATCGCGCCACGCTGATGCCTGCCTCGCAGCACTCTAAAAGACCGTTCTACCTAATGAAGTACAGGAGCCTGCGATTTATCATCTCCAAAAGCTTGCACAGGCAGCTGGTCAGGTTACGGAATGATAATTTCTGGGCGACGATGGGTCTTTTCCCTCTTTCGAGAAAGCCACTACTATGGCCACCCTTCAACACTGTGGAATGCGGCCCGAAAGCCATATTTCATTATTTAGGTTTAGAGGTGGGTCAAGTGTGCCTGCGTGCAAATGTCATAGTATATGTGATGCTGTGTGGAGCTGGACCGGAGGGTTTGCACATGCTCAGAGCAGCTTACAGCTCATGCAGTGAAAACTCTGAGTTATAAGGTGTTTAGCTATTGTTATCTGTTTTAAGCGTCTTTTCGGCCTACTGTTGGTGTTGTGTGAAAGATGTTTTTTAGGGATTGATATCGCAAGCTAGATGCAGCAAGGCGGAGGCTACATTGTTGTCAACAGTGCGCCCACTGAGGGCGCCTAACTCGCCGTGAAGGAGGTACTGAAAGGAACTTCCTTTCTCCCCTCTCGGCATTGGAAAAGCAAGGCCCCGGCGCCTTTTGTCGCTTCCTTCGCGGTGAGTGAAGCGCCCAGAGAGGGTGAGCTGTTGACAATAATGTAGCCTCCACAGTGCTGCATCTAGCTTGTGGTATTAACTATAGACACCTGTTAGACGTATTGTTTTAGTGTGTCAGCCAGGTTTTCAAGTGTATTTACTGTTATGCTGACCTTAGGTAGGCTGTGTGTTTTTTGGCCCTTCAGTTTGCGTATTCGTGTCCACACTTTTCGTGTGTCTGTATAGAAGTTTATTTTATAAATTAATGCGTACTACCTCGTATTGCCTGGTGATCCATATGTTCTCCTAGCGCCCTTGCCTTGTCAACAAAAGGAGGTCTCCCGACGGGGTTACCAACGAAGGATACCTCACGCCCTGTTATGGGCCTCAAGCGCACGCTTGCATTCCTCATTCCACCACGGCTTCGTCAGGTTTTGTGGGGCACCAGAGTGGTCAATTGACTTTTCAATGACGTCGAGGATGTGCGCCGTAAAGATTTGGGTAAATTCTTCAACGTGTAGGTGTCGTATAAAGGTGTGGTGCAGTTTAATATCTCTGTAAATGTATTTCAGTTAGCTCCTGTTTTATTGAAGCTGTTTCGCGAAGATAGGCTACATGGGCATGTACCTATATATGTTAGGGAGGTGTGGAAGTGGGCACTACCATATGGGTCAGTGCCCACACCCTACTCAAGATATGGAAAGAGAACTGCGCATCAATGGCCCAGTCAAGTAATGAGAACGCTTTATGACCTATGTTATATTATGTAGGCTGGTTCCTAATGAATAGGCATGCTCCTGAAAATAATAAAAATTATCAATAAGGCGACCTCGGGTATGCGTACAATTAGAGCTCCAGAGAGAATTGTGCGCATTGAGGTGACCTGTTAGGATGTATCGTTTGGGCAGCTTTTCTACTGAACCATCAGAAGTGAAATATACGAGCATACCGTCATAAAACTAAGAAATACTGTTATGCGAATTGCTACAGCCTCCTCCTCTTTGCACAGTAAATAAATAGAAGAAACCGGTTGCTGTTTTTTTTGCAAAACTGCATGCCTCTAAACCACAATGTTTTACTTTATTACTGTACTTTCCTGATGATGATGGTTGCATTTTAATGGCGCAAGGCCAACTGGGGCAAAGAGCGCCAAAAAAAGATGGTTAGCTACCACATAATAAAGTCAATATTAAAAGTGAATAGCACCAGAAGTAAAAACAAATGAAGACAATAAGGATGGCTGGTGTAGAGGGCCAGGTTGTGATTATGCATGATACGATATGATATTCAGAAAATTACTTCTGATAGATAATTAAAAACACGTTTGATAGTAAACGTTGGTTCATCGCCTAAGAAGTGCGATGGGTGGAGTGGGATTTGTTGTCTGTAGAATTCTGGAAAGTGTTTGCGTCGTGTGGTGTGAAGTGCCTTGCATGTTATTAGTATGTGCACTACGGATAGGGCCTCTCTGCACCTGCCGCACTGGGGTCTAGGAGATCCCGTCAGCAGATACGAGTGAGTTGCATGCGTGTGCCCCATCCGTAGCCTAGCCAAAGCGACTTCTGTGTTTCTGTTGTGTGAGTCAGCTGTGTACCGTCCCAAGTGTGGCTTTATTACATGTAGTTTGTTGTCTGTCTGTTCGTTCCAGTGTGTTTGCCATGTTCTGCGCAGATTTTGTCTTATGTGTGGCTTGAGGTCTGTATATGGTACGCTTGTTATGTCTACAGTGTTCCTGAGTGCAGCAGCACCGGCCCTCTCGTCTGCCAACTCGTTCCCAGCGATCCCAGCGTGTCCTGGGACCCAGCAGAGGAGCAGCCGATGCTTCTCTGCATACACCGACATGATAGTGTTGAATACATGTTTAACTATGTGGTTTTTGGGGGGTGTATGCGATGACAATGCGGAAACAACACTCAAAGAATCTGTGGAGATGATAGAATTGGGAATTTGATTTTCAAGGATATGTCGTACAATCAGTAAAATTCCGTACGCTTCGGCTGAAAAAATTGTTGTGTGCACGCTCATGGTTCTGGCTGCATTGAAATTCGGACCATGAGCAGCGCACGACACCATAGTGGAGGTTTTAGAAGCGTCACTGTAGAATTCAGTACGTGGGTATTTGAACTGCAAAGAAAGAAAGTGCTGCAGTATTGCAGCACGCGGTACCCGATTTTTTTCAAGCTTTATAAAAGAAAGGTCACAGGACACAGGGCGAACTTGCCAAGGCGGTAAAACGTTTAAAGAGGATGACCTGTACACGTCTTAAAACGAAGCACTCAGATCCGAGGCTCGCTCTCTCGCTCGAAGTGAAAAAGGGGGAGTAACGGACGGGCCATTTACAAACAGCCCAGATGTGGATGTATCGTTAAGGACAGGATAAAAAGGATGATTATTCAGCGATGAAATTTTAAAAGCATAAAGTAAGTCCATGTACGTTCGCTGGTTCTCAAGGCTCCACTTATCACATTCAACATACAGACTCTCGACAGGGCTAGTGCGAAAAGCACCCGACGCAAGCCGTAGCCCCAAGTGTAGTACTGGGTCAAGAATTCGTAACGCCGTTTTGCTCGCCGACCCATACACCACACTGCCATAGTCCAAACGAGACCCAACCAAAGCAGTATACAAGCGCAGCAGGAGTTCTTTATCGGAACCATAGGATTGGTGGGAGAGAACCTTAAGATTAATAATTGTTTTAGGACATTTTTGTTTTATTTGTTTCATATGAGGGATAAAGGAAAGTTTTTCATCAAGAATTATACCGAGGAACTTGTGTTCTTTTTTGACTGGAATCGAGACACCATTCAGTTTGATGTCTGGATCTTGCCTGATCCCACGCCTTTTGGAAAACACAACACAAGTGCTCTTGACTGGGTTCAGCTTAAAACCGTTCTGATCTGCCCAGCCTGCTAGTTTGTTGACACCAAGCTGGACTTGGCGTTCGCAGATTGACATATTGCATGATTTAAAAGATATTTGCACATTATCTACATATATTGTACAGGAAATGGTTCATGGCAACGCCTTTCGAAGTGAGTTCATCTTGACAATGAACAATGTGCAGCTCAAGACGCCGCCTTGAGGCACGCCGTTTTCCTGCAGGAAAACATTTGAAAGGGCAGTGCCAACTCTCACACGAAAGGTTCGCTCCGCCAGGTAGCTACAAAGTGTATTAAACATATTTCCCGAGACACCGAAGGCTTTTAGGTCGCAAAGTATTCCGTATCGCCAAGCGGTATCGTAGGCTTTCTCGAGATCAAAAAACACTGTAGCACAAAACTGTTTATAGACAAACGCATCCTTGATATACGACTCAAGGGCGACGAGTTGGTCGTTTGTGGATCGCCCCACCCTGAAGCCGGCCTGGCAGCTCTCGAGAAGACCATTGAACTCTAAGAAGTACACAAGTCTCCTGTTGATCATCTTCTCGAGAAGCTTGCCCAGGCAGCTTGTGAGGAAGATGGGTCGATAACTGGCGGGAGAAGAAGGGTCCTTACCCTCCCTCAGGAACGCCACTACAATATCCTCCCTCCAAGATTTTGGGATGTGCCCCGAAAGCCATATCTTGTTGTAGAGGTGTAGGAGTGTTTCAAGAGTGTCCGGGTGTAGGTGTTGTATCATGGTGTATGTAATCTTATCTGCGCCGGGAGCTGAAGGTTTACACGTGCTCAGTGCAGCCCTCAACTCATAGACTGTAAATTCAGAATTGTAACCAGATTTTGACCTGTTATTGTCATGTAGTGACTTCTTGTCACAAGTATTTTTATGTTTCAGGAAAGTGTTTGTGTAGTGTGCGGAGCTGGAAACGTGTTGGAAGTGTTGTGCAAGAGTGTTAGCCTGGTCTTCGAGTGTGTCTCCTGTTGTACTGACCAGGGGCAGGCTATGTGTATGTTGTAATTTAAGTTTGCGTATTCTTGTCCATACCTTATGTGCATCTGTGTATGAGTTAATGGATGTAAGGAAGGTGCACCAACTCTCTCGTTTTGCTCACGGCGCACACGTTTTCCCATCGCCTTAGCCCTTTTGAACAATAAAAGGTTTCCCGACGTGGGGTACCAGCGCAGGATACCCCACGCCTTGTTCTGGGCCTCTCGCGCCCGCCTACAGTCCTCATTCCACCACGGCCTCCGCTGGTTGCGCGGGGCTCCAGAGGCGTGGGGAATGGACTTTTGGGCGGCGTCGAGGATGTGCGCCGTGAGGAGTTGGGTAGCTTCTTCAAGGTGTAGGTGTCCTATGGATGAGTGGTGTAGTTTGGATGTCTGTGTAAATGTATTCCAATTAGCTCGTGCTTCATTGAACCTATTATGGGAAGATGGTCTGCTTGGGCCTTTACCTATGTATGTGAGTGAGGTGGGGAAGTGGTCACTGCCATATGGGTCAGTTCTCACTCCCCATTCGACAAGAGGAAAGAGAACTGCGGAGCCAATAGCCAAGTCAAGACATGAGTATGTGTTTTGACCTATGTTATGGTATGTAGGCTGTTTATTGTTGAAAAGGCATGCTCCAGAAGATGTAAGGAATTTTTCTATCAGGCGACCTCGAGCATCCGTTCTGGAAGAGCCCCAAAGAGAGTTGTGAGCATTAAGGTCGCCTGTAAGGATGTATGGTTCGGGCAGCTGGTCAACCAGCGCCTCAAAGTCGGAGCTCGTAAGTGAAACATCAGGAGGAATGTATATGGAGCATACCGTTATCAACCTATTAAATATTACTAAGCGTATTGCTACAGCTTCAAGGATAGTGTTAAGGTGACAGGGTGGCATGCTAAGGATTTCCGGACGATTATGGCCACACCGCCAGAAGAGTGTGTGCAGCCATCGCTGTCTTTCCTCTATACCCGGTAACTATTCAAGAAATGTGTGTGTTTAGAATTCAAATGTGTTTCCTGAACACACATTACACTTGGCTGATTGGTATGCAGAATCTCATACACGTCGTCAAGATTATTCAGAAGGCCTCTGCAGTTCCATTGAACAATATTTTCTCTTCCAATTATTTAGTGTGAGAGCTACTGGAGTGTGTATGTTTATGTGTCGTCTTTCGGGGCTGTGACTCTTGGATTGGGCTTTTCGGGCGGCCTATCTTAAGGGTTGGACGTCGGAGGCCGCTCCTTGCGCTGCGTTGCAGGCAAGAACGGCACGACGTCCATCTCGTCGTCCGATGTCCTGGGTGTGCCCGTCGAACCAGGCCCCCCGGACTTGGCCCCCCTTCGGGGGCCCTTCGTTTGAGCCGCCACAGCCGGTGGTGTCGGAGGCACCAGAAGTGGCACGGGCGGTGCGGTGGCGGTGGGAGCCTGTGCGGGGCTCGCGGTGTCCATGGCACACTCCAACGCACTGGACGATGGGGAGGTACGGGCGGGAGCGGCACCGCTCCCGATGGAAGAGGTTGCCACCACAACCGCTGCTGCCTCAGCAAGCGGCGTGGTGGAGGGTTGGGCGGCCAGAGGCAACCCAGGGGGCGCGGGGGCGGGACCAAGTCGGACTCGTGGTACTGAGCCCCGCCGAAACCAGACGCCGCTCCGCCCCCCGGCGAGCCGCGTCGGAGTACCTCCCCAGGGGGAAAGAGGCGAACGTCTTCCGCGCCTCTGGGAAGGTGATGTTTTCTGTCACTTTTAGATGGATTATTTTCTTTTCCACTTGGAATTTCTCGCACTTCATGGAGTAGGCCGCATGAGGGCCCCTGCAGTTTGCACATGTGATGTTGTCAGAATTGCAATTGTCAGTGGGGTGGTCCTGCGCTGCACATTTCGCACAGGTTGTTTTGCCGCGGCAAGAGGTTGTGCTGTGCCCGAACCGCTGGCACTTAAAGCAGAGGTGCGGGTTCGGTATGTACGGTCGAATATAGCATCGGATGTAGCCTGCATTTATATATAGCGAAAGTGTCGAACGGTCGAAGGTCAGGATAATGTGTTTGGTTGGGATTATCTCATCGTCCCTGCGCATCGTGATGCGCCGCACAGCTGTGACGCGCTGGTCCTTTAAACCTTCAAGAAGGTCGGAATCTGTTTCTGTAAGCAGATCCGACTCTGAAATCACACCCTGGGAGCTGTTCAGGCTCCGACGGGGCGTGATCTTGATGTCCAGATCATGGATGCGAGTTTGGGCAAGAAGTGTGCGGGATTGTTTTTCATTGTTGAGTTCGACAAGGATTTCTCCTGTCCTGAGCTTTTTGGCTTCATACTTTTCACCTAATGTGTTTTGCAGAAATTTCGAGACAAGGCATACCGACAGTGAAGCGACTGGTCTCGTTGGGTCAGCTGACTCGATCACAAGAAAACGAGAATAGTTATTCATGTTTGTTGAAAGGACAGTTGTTGACAGAGGTGGGAATGAAACTTCGGTGCGGCCCCTTTTCGGGGGCCGATCACGTCTGGGTGGGGTTTAGAAAATGCCATATATCATAGTATAGAAGCAGGGAGACGGGGGTACTTTCTTCCACAACCTTAC
The DNA here is from genome assembly GCF_048455015.1 of Haemaphysalis longicornis. Classification (NCBI taxonomy): domain Eukaryota; kingdom Metazoa; phylum Arthropoda; class Arachnida; order Ixodida; family Ixodidae; genus Haemaphysalis; species Haemaphysalis longicornis. The sequence goes on along the minus strand of NW_027526214.1, from coordinate 19,936,781 downwards.
CCTGATAGCTGAGGAGGTCCCGGAGCTCCCTGCCTGGTAAACAGACAGGGAGCCCATCCGCCGGAGCTTGACCTGGGCTCCGACGGCCACCGTTAGAGGTTTCTACCCTTCACTTTAAAAACACATCACCACGGTTGGATCCAGCTTATGTTTGGGGGCTCGGGGTCCGCGGTATCGCCAGTACCGTCACCAAGATTGCTCAAGGTGCCCCGTGCGGGGTACTGTACTTTCGTACTTGAATATTTGTGCCTTTAGAAATCCTGAATGATAAAGCTCGAGATTGCATAAACTTTTACTTCATAATATAATATTGCAAAATCCGGGTTCTTTCATTGGCCAACTGTTATCAATTTGGATTCCAGAAACATTTTGTGAATAAATTATCGGGCCTCTACGTGTTTTTATATCGTGACATGAATTCTTGTAGCAGTTTTGGATGGTCCAAAAATAGATCAAGCGAGTGGTTGTACGTGCTTGAGGTTTAATTTTTTCTCATGACGTTTTGAAAACACTTCTTGAGAACCCTGTTGGCAGCATCTTTGACGCATCTTATGCATTCACGCGGCAGGGAGCGCTCAGCGTATAAGGGCTGAAGAAGTTCGATCACGAACCCATTTTTATTCCTCGATAGTGTCTGTTGCGGGGCGACCTAAAAACGTTTATACACCCATAAAGTATTTTGTTACGAAAAGACCACTCTGGATGATTGCCATAAAATGGGGCAAATTCATCAGCAACGATGCTGGCCGCGGGGGCCTAATGGCTGCATGAACGCAGGTCCCCACCCGTTGCCTTAATGGTCCCAATTGAGGTGTGTTTGTGTTGTGGCCGTTCTCGGTTGTTTCCGTAGGTGACCTGATTTCAGGGCCTACCCAAATATCCAGAGATATTACAACAGCAACAATACAATGCGTTTCTGCCACGCCTTGTAACCGGATGTAAGGACGAGCCAGATCCGCGTTGTTGTGTGAAATCAACCACGCATGCTCTAGTGATTAGCAGTAACACAGTAGCACCAATCTTGTGGAATTGAAATATAATACTGTAAAAAAACTAGGTGCCACAGTGATCGTTGAAAATAAACTGGCGAAACATGTCTTGGAAATTCTAGCCTCTGCAACGCAAGGAGAGCATTGCAGTCATAAGTGCACCAGGTCGTAAGTAAACTTTAAACAATGCAAACTCATTGCAAACCTGCCCTTCCCAGCACTATCAGGGTTTTGGTGGTTAGAATAGACAGTCAGTGACCTTGTGTTTGTCCCAAGACATCAAGAGAATATAGTATAGACACACTTGGGGTACACGTCATATATCAATTTATTATCTACCATATCTACCACAAATGTGAAATATCTTGAAAATATAATTATAGTGCTGTAACACGACGAATGTAAGTGTGTTACTTGTTACTTGAAAAACAATGTTGTCTTTGTGGCAACGGCGAAATAGTAAAGTATTTATCACATACGGGTGTTCATGAGACATCTGCAATATCTAGTTCCGATGTTTCCAGATGTCCGTGGTGCATATGCGGTTTGCTGGGGAGGCCATTTTTTGGCTTTCAGTTGTGTTGTATCACTCTGTGATGAGTTATTGCCTTGCCCTTCTTTTACTTGCGTCTACAAAACACCATTCCGTTTCTTCCCGCTTTACCAGTGCTCAGTTGGTTTGACTAGAAGACAATGTAAACCTTTTTCGGTTTTTTAACTTGAACTATATCTTGTACTAGAAGATTCCTGCTTGACCCAGGGTTCTCCGTTCCTTCCTGTAACCGTTACGTTTTTCATTGTTCTCCCTATTTCAGGTTAGGCTAATTTGAGAAGGCTTTCTGGAGACGGAGGAATAAACGTGTCTCGAAAACAGTCAGCCCTGGGGAAGAGTCCTCATTCTAGGATCCCTTGAGTCAGTCCAGCTTCTTGGACTCTCTGCACCAGCCAAAGCTCGTCTTCAGGGTCCGAGCTGGACAGTGCATCTCCCAGCTCAGGGCAGGAGAAGGGCAATAGGGAAGGGGGTTCTCATCACAGCCCCGCATTATATGGTAGAGGGTGCGCGGAGCCTCGCAGAAGCGGCATTGCGAGGAGTACAGGGTGGGGGCCAGAATGTGAGCTCAAGTAAAGTGGGGAAAAGTGTTTGTTTGGTTGCCTCTGAAGTGGCGCTCTTGTTCTTTAGTTAGGCTTTTGTGTGTAGGGGGATATAGTGTTCGCTTCAGCCGGTAATGCTGGGTGATTTCGTTGAACGACAAGAGGGGGCACACTTGCCTTTGCTCGCCGAACTCCTGGCTTGCCCGTTCGGTCAACTCTCAGGCATGCTGATGGGCAGCTTCGTTGCCAGACACCACGAAGTGGGCTGGAGCCCAAATGTTCCTCACGGGATGCCGAGGAGGATGCTGGAGCAGAATTGTTCTTGCAGGTCGTGATATGCAACCGCTGGAAAAGGTTCCACATGCGTGTTGGCTCTCTGCGGTAATTATTTCTGCAGAGGTTTGTGCAATGGCAAGGGAGATGGCTGCTTCTTCCGCCTGCAGAGAGTGGATGGTGGGAATTGATGCGCATGTAACCATGGTTTCGGTTGTATAAACAGCAGCGGTCATAGCTTTTCGCCCTGGATAAGAAGCGGTGTCTGTATAGACTGTGGCAGAGTTTCAGCCGTATTGATTACCAATCGCTTTGCTCGAGCTTCCCTACGAGCCTCATGATGTGTCGGATGCATGTTGCGTGTTCTCTGGTTTGAAACAAACTTTCGGCTCTCTATGTCATGATAACTAGAACGCATTCGTTGTGTACCTTTCTATTGAGGCATAAAGAAAGCGCACTTTTCCTTATTTGGGAGCTGGTTCCGAGTGCACTTCGCCCCTTTCTTTTCTGTGCAAGATTTTTTTTCACGTGTTGGAGATAAGCGTTATTCACGTCTATTACCTTGTATTTTCTATCTTGTTCCTAGGTTTTGGTACCTATTCTTAAGAGCTTCCTTTCGGCATGTTTAAAATAATACGTTTACCTTCCTCCGATAACTGATGCTTCAAATATTTTTCAGATATCTAAGGTAGGTTGGTTTCAAATACAATATATTCTCTTTGTTTAAACAAATGCTCCTAAACTGAAGGTAAAGATAACATTTATTTTTAACTGTTTTCCGATGCCTTTTATGTATAAAACCAGGGTATTTGAGATGCTCCAAAGTCACTGTACTGACCACAAAATATGTGTACACCATTTCTACCCATTGCATTTCCATTTGCTTTGGTGCTTTAGACAGTGGTGCTGCTCTCAACGCCATCAAAGTAGCCCTACTCCTATACTGACCGCGGTTTCACTTCGAAAATCAGGTGTAGAGGACACAACAAACACTGAAGTAGCGATTCCACGCTTAGACAACCTGGCGCTACGCTCTTCATCCCAAGCGACCACTGCCGCTGCGTGAGATTCAAGTTTCAACAGGTATAGATTGTTGATAGTTCATTGATTAAAAAGCGTAGCTTCGTCTTCCCTTCGCCGGCGCCCATAAAAAAAATCGTAAGTCGGGACGGATGTGATTCACAGGCTCATAGACCTATTAAAAGCGGTGATTAGTTTTTTTTGTTTTTATTTGTGGTTTTGCGCTCTAGCGAACCTGCACTGAATGTAGCATCATCACTGTAAAACTAACCCTAAAAAGCGACGCCTTTGTCTCCTTGCAGAAGAAGTAAAGGCAAAAACACACAGTGGATCCAAAGCTTCGAAACGCAGAAAATTGGTCGTGACGTATTCCACCCCAAGCAACCGCCACCCCAGTAGAGAGATTCAAGATACTTCAGGTATAGCTTGCCTTCGTCAGGCTCCCTTAGCCTAAGCAACGCAGGTATGCACTGATGCCTTTTCCGGAAGTAACCATAAACCTAGATATCTGAGATGCGAAACCAGATAAGCTGTAAGGAAGAAGAAAACGTGGCGCAAACTAGGCGTGGACGAAAGAAACGAGGTAAGACATATAGAGGCGCCAACTTCCAACTGTTTTTTTGAAGCAAACCACGCAAAATTTATACATGTCTTATCTAAGCAGAAACAGCAACAACAAAAAATCTGCCAAGGAATAATCATGTTAACAAGTGTCAAAGGTGGTGACAATGGCTGAAATGAATCACACCAAAATTATTTCAGCCTCAAGAATAATCAAGATAGTCCAATAGCGCGTGCGTGCATGTAAGGAGCAGACCAAACCGAAAAGAGGAAAGGACAGCTGACCATGCTAAAGTACACGCTGTAATTTAAAAATGACATTTTTTTAACTTCACGCTAGTGAGGGCCTGGTGACACACTTGTCACCGGCTCTTTTGATAAAAACCACCTCAATCACCTCCCTTTCCGTTTTGTTTCTTGCTCTCCTCCGAAAGATCGTCTTATCCAAGAGTGGCTCACAACCACAGCTCTTGCAGTCGTCTGCAAGGTGCCCTCTCAAGTTGCTTCTAACGACCAACCGGTATTCTCGGGCACGTTCGTCGAAGCAACGTCCAGTCTGACCAATATACACCCTTTTGCAGATAAGTTCAATCATTCAGGGAAGGGTATTTGGCACACGATCAGCCGTGACCAGCTTTGGGCCAGCAATGACCTGACCAGCTTTGTGTACTGTTTGCGCGACACCCCCAAATACTTGCCATGGCAAATTGTGGTCCTCAGTCCCAGCAGCTGTTGAGCATCCAACCACAGCGGCGGTGACGTCCGTGGTAAAGCACAAGGTGTGAAGAATCTGTGGTTCCGGACAGGCCACCTTCGGAACCGTAGCCACGTTCAACTTACGAACCTTGTTTAGCGTGGGAAGCCTCGCTGTGCCACTAGAGAGCATTTAAAACATTACATGGGACATTATAAGGTTAAGCGGAGTTAGAAGAACAAGAGATGGGTTGCATGGTTCTGCTAGCAAGCATATTTTGTGCTATTGCGGACTCCAGGAGAATATTTTGGTGTGAGATTCTAAATCCCTCAAGAATTAGGAGAAAACCTAGAAGAATTCTTCAGCAATAACAAAAAAGTTGCAGACATTGTGATTAAGCTATATGTGCGTTACAGAGTAAACATAGTACACGCATCTTTGCGAACAATAAGCTAGTATGATGAAGCCGTAGACATTTTCTCCAAATACGTGGAAGCAGCAGTTATGAAGGGAACGACACAGTTCACGATTGTGATGAGTGATTTTAAGGCAATTGTTGGGAAGAAGCTATTTGAAGAATGGTCAGTGGGAAACTTTGGACCAGGCAATCGAAAAACTGTTGGAGGTACTATCGCTGTCAAATGAAACGCGAACAGTAAAATATGAACCACAACGTGCAAACTTGAAAAATACTGTTCGTAGAGTTGATATAATGGCACGCTTTTGGTCTATTTGGAAATCCACTTTTCCCAATTTTGTTTTTGTAACTAAGCCACGCGTCATGCTGACTTGCACGGCAGAAAATCGCGCTATTTGTGCGCTCAGGTTTGTGTTTTAGTGTTCGCGTTTTATTTGATTCCACCAATAGTGCAATGGTTGGATTGGTGGCAAGAAACCTCCAACTGATAAACATTGTTTTTTAGAAATTGAAGAATCGGGAATGAACACAGAAAAGTCGCGATGGTACAACAAAAAACGATACTGATTTTTTTTTGAGTAATAAACCAGATGCTGCTCAAAACGTAGAGGTGATAAGTTTCCTTGCACGCATCACAGAATGGGTAGATGTACGCTACGCCTGAATCTCAAAGGAGGGGAAGGAAACGCTTGAAAACTAAGAAACACAGCACGAGCACCGTCAGTCAATTGGCGCTTTTTCGTGAGGAGAACGAACATTACGCAGACAGGCTAAATGACAACCGCCGCACCGCCGCATATTCGCCGCACCGTATCAAGAACAATTTAGGTGGCCGACCGCATGCATTGCGCTACTATCACCCGGGACAGAAGAAAGAGACATCATCCGCAAAGCAAACAGGTGAAAATAATTGGAACCTTGTTTATGAGGAATAGTGGTAGTCACCTAAACGGCAAGCAAAATGTTTTTACACGCACGCCGTTCCACATAAAGTGGTTCTAGGAAAACATCTTGCGCAGGGTTACTTGTTGACCAATACAAAAGCTGAAGAAGTTACAAGAGCGAAGACGCACAGGGCATAGGAACACAAGGAACAGAGTGCTTCTTTCTGTATTACTATTTACTGCGCCATCGCGCTTCACGAACTTCTACTTCTATAAAAACCTTTCCCCAACTCTGGCCTATCTAGCCAGCGTAAAGCTCAAAGGCAACAGCTTTAGAGTCACGAGCTGGATGAGAATTCGCTATGCCACTTGCTTCAGCGGGCACTCCTCCTTTATTTTCTCTATTTAGTTATTTTTGGTACATTACAGGCTCAATGAGATTTTGGTTAAGGAGGTACGAACATCTAAATGTTACCGGACAGTTATCAAGAATAGCGAGGAATACACAAGAAAGCAACACAGATTTTTTACAGAAGTGACAGAAAACGCACGTAGTAACCCAAAGACAACACACAGATAACGCGAAGTTTTGCTGATATTTAGAAATCTGGGATAACAAGAACTTGAGGGTGCTTAGGAAAAGCAGCAAGAAACATTCGAAAGGCTAAGGTAAAAAATTCACGTGAGTGGCAACGCCAGTGTGTCTGAGCGCAAAAACTGGGCAAAAAACTTAAAAATACCAGAGATACAACACACTAAAAAGTATATTGTAAGGTGTAGGTGTACAACGCACGCACCCATTCACCAAAACACAATATGCCGGACATATGAAGGCCGGTACGAACATAAAATACGAGACCAGGGTGAGTAGAACAAAAATAAAAGAGAAACCAATAACAAAAGTTGGACTAGGCACGTTCGCGCCGCGGCAGCTGCCACATAAGTGAAGCTTAAGCGGTTTTAGTGCTATGCAAAACGTGTGCACACAAGTTCGCAAAATGTAGCTGTATTGGTGATATAAGCGATGCAATCGGGAAGATCGTTCTACAATTAAACGGCCTTAGGAGCGCTGAGAAGTCCAATGCATTCGTGTTGCCATTGCTGCGAGTGAAGCTATGGTGTCTGTGCAGGCGTCTGTACATGCGCAATGGTGCTATTTGGGGCTTAGTAGAATGTTTTATGTCTAATTAGTATAGGTGGAGTATTCCTTGATGTTACGAAATGTACAAGTGACTGTTGCAGAACGTACTACTTTGCATTACGTTTCCTGAAAACATTTTGTACTGGTTGATGGTTTTACCTTTTGTCGTTATTTGAATGGGATCCAGCAATACAGTTGACGACGATGTGAGGCATCCCGTCATTATAAACTGATCCTGTTTGATTGTCTTACTTATAAACTGATCCAGTGTGATGGCTCGTTGATAAAACTTTCCACAAAAGTAGGGAAACGCGAGTTTATGAAATGCTAAACTTAAACAATAGGTGTTAACTGCTTGAACCCCGAGCTATTCCTAATGAGAATACAAACTTTAAATGTTCTCGTCTAATTTTAAGTGCCCGGTTTTAATTGTATAAACTTTTTTGTCAAACTGGCTGGTCTGATCATTTTTGCAATGGTTGTATTTAAATTACTTACAGGAGGTCTGTTTACACCGTCATGCTATGGGACCTCCTTGTGTATATTTAGTGTATGCAGTGTAATAACAAATAATAAACTGCGTTGTTATTCTTATTATTCCAATCGACTGAACGAAGTGCCATTGGAGCTCAGGCGGACTTTGCACACTATTTGACCCTTTCCAAGCCTGCATTGAGGTTGCATTTGACTCGTTGGTGTTCCTTCGGGGTCAGACATTTCTCATGCAAATACTTCTTAAAGTCAGTTACGGCTCTGTGCCATACACTTCTGTGAGCAGTGGCCAATATTCCTCACGGCAGGTTATATTATCAAAGTGGTATTGATAGACGTTTTCATGTCTTCATTTATGGGGAATTGGGACAATCTGCTTCAAGTCCACACATTTTGTTTTAATAGATATACTGCCGAAAAATAGTTTTGAGTTACTTTTTTCGATCTTGGGACATTTTATATACTTTCTTTATTGATTACGGTGTTATGCTTGCTCTGCTTTTATTACAAATTGTGCCGCTGTCTTTAACTTGATAGTATAAATCGATCTTGCCGGGCGTTTACCCTTTTACAAAATTTTCTCACCAAAGCTAAAACTCAGGGCAGCCTACCAATCAATCAAATCAATCAATCAAACAGTTACATGAGGTTTCACTTGAAGAGGAAGAAATCACCGGTCTTGACAACGCTCCGGTCGCATAGAAAGTTTTTTACACAGGATTGAAATGTAAGAGTCCTGGCTGAGATTTGACGGAAAAGTGACACCCAAAATTTTATGTGATTCAACAATTCCTACGTCCTCCCCGCACGGGGCACCTTGAGTATTTATGGGGACTGTGAGCAGCGACACCGCGGACCCCGAGCTCCCAACATAAGCCGTGTCCACCGTGGCGAGGTGTTTAAAGGTGAAGGGTAGAAGCCGTAAACGGTGGCCGTCGGAGCCTTGGTGAAGCTCCGGCCGATGGGCTCCCTGCCTGTCTACCAGGCAGGGAGCTCCGAGACCTCTTTGACTACCAGGGTAAGGTCAAAGGAGAAAGTGCCCCAGTCTCCCTGCTTTTATACTTTGCTTTATGGTATTGTCTAAATCCCCCCCCTCAACCGTGATCGGCCCCCTAAAAGGGGCTGCACCGAAGTATCGTTTCCTCCATTGCCATCTTTGACATTTCCTGAACCAGATGATTACTCTCGATTTCTTGTCATGGAGTCCCTGAATCCAACCCACCCACTTGCATCTTAGTGAGTCCTCTTGATCGCCAAGTATCTTTAAGCAATAATAGGAAAATCGTATAAATGCAAAAAACAAAGGTCTGGTGAACTCTTAATCGAAATAAATGACAAGCAGCAGTCTGCAAATCTTCTAGCTCAGACTAGACTGGCTGATCTCGACATCAGGGTAACACCCCATCGGAGCCTCAACAGCTCGCAGGGTGTGATATCCGAAACAGATCTCCTGAACGAAACGGATCCGGATCTCCTTGCCGGCTTGAAGGATCAGGGCGTCACTGCCGTGAGACGCATCACCATCCGCAGAGACGACAAGGAGATTCCCACCAAGCACATGATCTTGACGTTTGACCGCGCAGTTCTTCCACAACATATACATGCAGGTTTTATTCGTTGCTCCACCCGTCCGTACATCCCGAATGCCCGGCGCTGTTTTAAGTGCCAGCGGTTCGGGCACGGTACAAACTCTTGCCGTGGCCGAACGACGTGTGCAAAATGCGCGGCGCACGATCATCCGACTGACAACTGTCCATCCGAAACCCTCACTTGTATGAACTGGGGCGGTCCGCATGCAGCGTACTCCCGCTAGTGCGAAAAATTCCAACTGGAAAAAAAGATAATCAACATTAAGGTAACCGAGAACATCACCTTCCCAGAGGCGCGAAAGAGGTTCGCCTCTTTTCCTCTGGGGAGGTGCGCCGACGCAGCTCACCGGGGGGCGGAGTGGCGTCTAGTGTCCACAGGGACCCAGTTCAGCGGGTCTGACCTGGTCCCGCCGCCGCCCCTCTCTGGGTTGCCTCTGGCAGCCCAACCCGCCACCACGCCGCTTGCTGAGGCAGCAGCGGTTGTGGTGGCAATCTCTTCCGTCGGGACCGGTGCCGCTCCCGCCTCTGTCTCCCTATCCTCCAGTGCGTTAGAGGGTACCGAGGTGATGGACATCAAGGGCCCTGCACCGGTTCCCACCGCCACCGCACCCCCCGTGCCACCTCTGGCGCCCCGGACGCCCTCGGCGGTGGCGGCTCAAACGAAGGGCTCCCGAGGGGGGGCCAATGTCCGGGGGCCCCGGTCCGTCGGGCACCCCTCGGACATCCGACGACGACATAGATGTCGCACCGTTCCTGCCTGCAACGCAGCGCAAGGAACGCGTCCCGACGCCAAAGCCTCCCGACAAGCCAAAAAAGGCGAGAGTCACAGGCCGGAAAGACGACACATAAACAAACACACACACTCCAGTAGCTCTCACACTAAATAATGGGAAGAGAAAACATAATTCAATGGAACTGTAGAGGCCTTCTTAAAAATCTTGACGATGTATACAGACTACTGCATGCTAATCAGCCAAGTGTAATGTGTGTTCAGAAAACACATTTGAATTCCAAGCACACAAATTTCTTGAATAGTTACATGGTCTTCAGAAAAGACAGGGATGGCTGCACACACTCTTCTAGCGGTGTGGCCATAATTGCCCGAAAATCCTTACCCTGCCACCCTGTCACTCTGAACACTGTCCTCGAGGCTATAGCAATCCGTACGATAATACTTAATAGGTTGATAACGGTATGCTCCATTTACATTCCTCCTGATTTTGCACTTCTGAGCTCTGATTTCCAGGCACTAGTCGACCAGCTGCCCGAACCATACATACTAACAGGCGACCTTAATGCGCACAACTCTCTTTGGGGCTCCTCCAGAACAGATGCCCGCGGTCACCCGATAGAGAAGTTTCTTACATCCTCCGGAGCATGCTTTTTCAACAAAAACAGCCTATATACCATCGCTTAGGACACAATACATACTCGCATCTTGACTTGGTGATTGGTTCCACAGTTCTCTTTCCATGTCTTGAGTGCGGTGTGGGCACAAACCCATATGGTAGTGACCATTTCCCCACTTCCATAACGTACATAGGTAAAGGCCCATGCAGTTCATCTTCCCATACCAGGTTTAATGAATCAAAAGCCAACTGGAGCACATTCACATAACATCTAAACTACACCACACAGCCATAAAACACCTACACGTGGAGGAAGCAGCCCAACTCGTCACGGCACACATACTCGACGCCGCCGAAAAATTTATGCCGCAGGCCTCCAGTGCATCCCACAACCCAAGGAGGCCCTGGTGGAACGAGGACTGTAGGCGGGCGCGAGAGGCCCAGAACAAGGCGTGGGGTGTCCTTCGCCGGTACCCCAAGTCAGATAACCTCATTTCTTTTAAACGGGCAGAGGCTTTTCGGAAGCGAGTGCGTCGTGAGTCGAAAAGGGAGAGTTGGCGCACCTTCCTCACTTCCATCAACTCATACACTGACACAAACAAAGTCTGGACACGAATACGAAAACTAAAAGGACAACAGACACACACCCTGCCCCTGATTAGTACAACAGGGGACACACTGGAAGACCAGGCTAACACACTTGCACAACACTTCGAAGACGTGTCCAGTTCAGCACACTACACAAACACTTTCATGAAACACAAGGCATCTGTAGAAAAGAAGTCCCTGCGGGATAACAACAAGTCGCACACTTCTTACAATTCTCCTTTTTCAATTCATGAGCTGAAGGTTGCTCTGAATGCATGTAAGCCTTCAGCTCCAGGTGCAGACAAAATCACATACACCACGATACAATACCTACACCCAGACATTCTTGAAACACTCCTACATCTATACAACAACATATGGCTTTTGGGGCACATTCCTCGCTCTTGGAGAGAGGCCATAGTAGTGGCTTTCCTGAAGGAAGGAAAAGACCCTTCCTCACCCGCTAGATATCGGCCCATCGCCCTCACAAGCTGCCTGTGCAAGCTCCTCGAGAAGATGATAAACATGAGACTGATGCACTTTCTTGAGTACAATGGTCTTCTCGAGAGCAGCCAGAGAGGCTTCAGGGAGGGTCGGTCCACCAACGACCAACTCGTCGCGGTCGAGTCCTATATAAAGGACGCCTTCATTCACAAACAGTTTTGCACAACGGTGTTTTTTGACCTTGAGAAGGCCTATGACACCGCTTGGCGTTACGGGATCCTCAGTGACCTAAAGTCTTTCGGTGTTACGGGCCGTATGCTCAACACCCTTGCTAGTTATTTGTCCGAAAGAACGTTTCGCGTGAGAGTAGGTAGCGCACTCTCAAGAGTTCATGTGCAAGAAAACGGCGTTCCGCAAGGTGGAGTGCTAAGCTGCACTCTGTTCATAGTTAAGATGAACTACCTTGGGAAGGCACTGCCACCAACAATTTCTTATTCAATGTATGTAGACGACATCCAGGTATCTTTTAAATCATGTAATATGTCCATCTGTGAGCGTCTAGTCCAGCGCGGTGTCAAAAAATTTGCCAGCTGGGCAGACAAGAACTTTTTTAAACTTAACCCAGAAAAAAGCACCTGTGTTGTCTTCTCCAGGAGGCGGCGGATCCATCCGGACCCAGACATTATCCTTAATGGCGTATCGATTCCTGTGAGGAAGGAACACAAGTTTTTAGGTGTGGTGTTGGATGAAAGGCTTACGTTCATCCCTCATATTAAACAATTGAAACATAAATGTCTAAAGGCTCTCAACATTTTAAAAATCTTGTCCCACCAGTCGTATGGAACGGATAAGCAACTCCTGTTACGTATTTTCAGAAGCCTAGTGGGGTCTAGATTGGACTATGGGAGGGTTGTGTATGGGTCAGCCACTAAACAGCACTTAAAATGCTCGACCCAGTGCTTCACTTGGGGCTTCGCCTCTCTTGTGGCACATTCCGTACGAGCCCTGTACAGAGTCTTTACGCAGAGTGTGACAAATGGTGCTTATCACACCAGCGAACCTATGTTGACTTGTTATATACCTCTAAAATTTTATCAATGAACAACCATCCTTTTAAACCGGTTTTTAATAATACATCCACATCAAAGCTCTTTTTAAATCGCCCCTCCATTACTGTTCCCTTCTCGCTCAGAGTAAGGGACGAGGTCACTATTCATGAGGTCTCATTTGTAGACACATTCAAGTCATCTATCACCGATCTTGTAGCACCATGACATCTTCGTCCTGTTGCATGTGACTTGTCTTTCTTAAAATACAATGAGAACAAGACACCAAAAAGTGGGATTTTGCAGCATTTCATGTATATACAGGATAAATACAAGGCTGCAGAGTTTTTCAGCGATGCATCTAAAACGTCCACTGCGGTGTCTTGTGCTGCGCATGGGCCTAATTTTGAAGCATGTAGAACAATGAATGTTAATACAAGTATTTTTACGACAGAAGGGTGTGGCATATTTCTCGTTGTAAGTCACATAGTTGAACATCGTATTCCTACATCCGTCATTTATACAGATTCGTTGAGCGTCGTCCGTGCATTATCATCCAGAAAGTCATCAAAAAACCATGTCTTTATTCTTGTCTTCAAAACAATTATGGTAGCTTATTTCTCAAACCTTGGGGTGAATGTGTGTTGGGTGCCAGGCCACTCTGGCATTGGCGGTAATGAAGTGGCGGATGAAATGGCCGCCAATGCTGCACTCCGAAACACAGTAGACATGGCAACACTACCTTACACAGACCTCAAGCCACACAATAAACAACAACTCCGTAAAACTTGGCAAGCAGACTGGAGCGAACAGACAGACAACAAACTACACGTAATAAAACCACACTTGGGACAATACACTACTGACTCACACAACAGGCACATTGAAGTTACCTTAGCTAGATTACGGATAGGCCATACACATGTGACGCACTCGCACCTGCTCACGGGATCTCCAAGACCCCTGTGTTGCGGGTGTGGGGAGGGCCTATCCCTAGTCCACATACTCATACAATGCAAGGCACTTGACACAACACGACACAAACACTTCAGAGAACTCTACAGACAACATATTCCCCTACACCCATCCCTGTGTCTAGTTGACGATGCCATGGTTTCTGTGAAACGCGTTTTTAAATATATGTCAGATGTTAAGTTTTTAAACCTCATTTCCTATCATGCATACAGTCGAACCTCGTTATATCGAACACGGTTATATCGAATTATTGCTTATATCGAACCATTGTCAGTTTTTTAAAAGAATTACATGCATTTTTAATTTTCTGTATCGAACTCGGTCGGCTAAGAAATGGATATATCGAACTCAGCGCCGGCCGAAAACGCGCGCTCCGGAGACAGGTGGCAGGCTTTCCCGCAACGCAGGGGAGAATAGCGGTGGTGCAGCAGGCGTTTGCGACTCAAACGCATGCCTGAGGCACCGGTAGTGTCATTCAGGCTAGGCGGCATACGCAGTTGGCTGACTCAGCCTCAGCCGGTTCACCAGTTGGTTCAGTCGTTGTTCATCAGCTTCCGTCATCGTCTTGTCTTGTTTCAGTCGATAAGCTCAAGCCTCAACGCATTAACGAACTCTTCAGCGTCGTGCGTGGTTTAAACTAGCGGACACTGTTCGCGCAGTTACGTGACTGTGTTTGCAAGGCGCTGTGTCAGCCGCGTGCGGCGTGGTGATGGCGGCAAACGTGAAAAAACGAACGTCACTGACGTTTGCGACCAAGCTGGAAATCATCTGCCGCGTCGAAAAAGGAGAGCAGAAGTCCAGCGTTGCCGCAGCGTACAATATACCGCGGGGTACGTTGAGCACGCTGCTCAAGACGAAAGGTGACATCAAGGCGAAAGCGGGACAAAGGGAGCACTGCGGTGCACGCCGTGTTCGGAAACCAGCCTTCCAAGACGTGGAAAGATCGCTCCACAGGTGGTTCCTGGACGCCAGAGCCAGAAACATTCCGGTGTCGCGGCCTATGATTGAATCGCGCTGCATTTTGACGCGTTTTTGATCAAATTTTGTATATCGAATTTCGGTTATATCGAACTATTTCACAGTTCTCGCACTGTTCGATATAACGAGGTTTGACTGTAATCAAATCTGACCCTATACACCAGCCATCACCATTATCTTTATTGATCTTACTATGTCCAGTTTACACATTTTATACCTACCTTCTGTGGTAATCACTTCTTTTTATTAAATAACTTCTCTGGCGCTCTTTGCACTCGTCGGCCTTGCGCCATTAAACACCAACTATCATCATCAATTCCTACGTCCTGCCATTTAGAGGTGATGGCATTTTGGGTTTCACACGCCTTGTTTCTTGCCCGAAAAAGACTACTTTGTGTTTGAGTCGTAAATCCTGATTTGATTAGAAGAAAATTAACAGAGAAACCAAAAACAAAAGTTGGACTAGGCACGTTCGCGCCGCGGCAGCTGCCACATAAGTGGCAGCGGCCCCTATGTAAGTTGCAGCTGCCCCATCAAATCCTGATTTGATTAGAGTTTGACCTTATATGGAGCTGATGAAGTATGTCATTACAAGTGTGATTAGAACGTCTAGGTCAGGTCCTGAAAACAACACAGACCTATCGTCAGCGTATATGATAAACTTCATAGTTTCGTCGATTGTAGCGATGTCATTGATTTTTATATTAAAAAGGAACGGCCCTATTGCGCTGTCGTGTGGTATGCCATGTGAAACTGTTAGATTAGTTGACCTGTCGCTTCCTATACAAGTACACTGTATTTTTTTATAAAATATGGTTGTAGGAAAGTAAAGAAACGCCACGAATACGACAGTAAAACAGCTTATGATGAAGAGTTTTGGGATCAAAGCAGTCGAACACTTTGCCGAAATCTATAAATGAGCACAACGTAAGAATTTTTTTCGATGTTTCCGCAGTATTGTGATTGTAAACAGAAGCAGAGCATTTTCGGTCGACGTGCTTTGGCGGAAACCGGAGTGGGCGTCGGTAAAAACGGCGTTTTTATTTAAAACTTTGTTATTTTAACAAAAAAAAACTTTTTCAAAGCCCTATAAAAATAGCGATAATAAATATAGGCCGATTGTTATATGGTACATTTCTATCAGTCCTTTTATACAAAACTGATACTGAGGACTTTTTTATCGCTGCTGGATATTCGCCTTGTTGAAGAATTTGATCAATGTGGGAAAGCGGGGTGGCAATGTGCTCCCTAACGTGCTTGATCAGGGCTATTTTTAAAATATAATGTCCAGAGCCGTGCTTTTTTTCAGGCAGGTGAAAGTTCGGCCGACCTCTGTTTCGTTCGTGGTATCAAAAAATAAGCTACTAGCAGGATTAGGGAATAGCATTGCAAAAAGGGGCATGTTTTGGTTACGGCGGTTATTTGAAACAAAGTGCAGATTGAACCAGTCAGCCAGACCTTTACCGGTTAGCAGATTTTTGATATGTATTATATTGCCTGTTGCTTTATTGTGGTTTTAAGGCCCAAATTGCTATTTATCGTGTTTCCAACTACAGGGGGGCGTTGTTTCCCAGTATTAGAAAACACTTTTTGATAGTAAATTATTTTACCACGTTTGAGTTGAGCACTGAGTCTTATTCGAAGCATATTGAATTCTTTAAGTTTTTGGGGTATTTGTGTGCTTAGGAATATCGAAAAAAGGCAACTTTTTTTTACCATTTCTTTGTTAAACCATGCAACCAATGGCTTTCTTGTTTTTTTTTTTCATGGTATGAAAGCTTTAAAGGAGAAATGTGAGAGGTATATCTGCATAAAATTTTTCTTTGAATAGAGAGAAGAAGAAGAAGAAGAAGAAGAAGAATTTTTTTTTTACTTTGTCCTGAGTCTTTACAGGAACAGGTATGCATCTTTACAGTATGCATCATTTCAATTTTCCTGATTTTTAACAGAAGACCAGTCATGAGAGTAATGGCAATTTTAGAGCACCTAAAGCCTGATGGGAAACAAACTGTGTGGTAACAGGATTTGTACGATGCTCTCTATTTACTCTAGCAGAGTAAAGTATAAAACTGGACAGTGCTCACTGATGTCTGATACAATTGTTAAAGCATCGGAAACCATGTGTATGTTAGTCATAAAAGGTGGAGAGCCGATAATTCTGAGGTAGTAATGCTGGTTGGGAAGTGAATAGATTCACAAATCTACTTGATTCTCTGCAGGTTATATCGTGTATAGTGGGGCTGTTGTCGAGGACATTTGTGTTGAAGACTCCCCGCAGGTGTCCCTAAAATTGTTTAAACAAATAAATTATAACAAAGTTCCCAAAAATGGAATAAAGCAAGGAATATTTTCATTGCGTGGTGATACACAACTGAAACAGTTTCTCGTTTGCACTAAGTGTTAGTATCTCATTGTCACAGGTAGATTCGCAGAAATCATACAGAAGTTAGAAGTGACGGCAGGCTTCTACATAAACAGCTACACCACCTGCTCGACGGTTTGGGCGAATAATTAAGAAATGTTGGTAACCGTCAGATGCAACCCTGCGCAGTTTTAACGATACCATGCTACGGTAAACATAGTAATTTTAAATTGAAATGGAAACTGGCTCAACAACTGTGCATGCTCATCTTGTTTTCTCTGTGAGTAACACGTATTCATGTGTAGGAAGGGTAACTTCATTGCTGGGTGTGAACAGATTTCGGAAAGGCGAGTTCATGAAAGCGCAGTCTTGGGATAGGGCTTTTACGGAGCGAGAGTCGTTAGCCTAACTGGCCCATATTTTTGCGAGGTTATTTTCGTCACCGATCACAACGTAATCGGCATTTTCCTATTGCCTCGCATATATCCTGCCATTGTACGACCACACAGACTTCCCTCCATGTTAGTACTTGCGTTTCGTGGCCATGCGCAATAGCCTCTTTAGCGTTGGATACAAGTGCCTATTAAAAAATGGGTACCGAATTATTACGCCGGATGTCGCTGTTCGTCAGCCTTACCTTTTTTGCCTTCTTCAGGATAGCTTCCAGCTTCGCTTCGGGTTTAAACTGAACATTGATGTTCGACATGTCGGTATTTCGTTTGGGAATACGATGAAAAGAAACAACGTCCGATTCGGAGATAGGCTCCTAAACAGCCGTGCCAAATTTGGAAACAATTTCCATAACGTTCTCGTCATTGGTTTTGCGAATGCTTTGACCTCGATGTCCTCGCACGGGGCATCTTGAGCAATATTGGTGACTGTCTTGGCGACACCGCTGACCCAGAGGCCCCAAACATAAGCTGGATCCAACCGTGGCGATGTGTTTATGGGTGGAGGGTTACAAACCATGATCGCTGGACGACGGACCCCAGGTGAAGCTCCGGTGGATGGGATCTCTGAGCCTTTACCAGGCATGCAGTTCCAGGTCCTTTTCATCTATCAGGACCAGGCTGCCGAAGAAGGTACCCCCGTCCAGTGCTTTTTCCTATGCCGTATGAATAAATAACAGCCCTCGTGAAAACGTGATCATTCTGTGAAAAGGGGCCGCACCGAAGTTTCCTTTCCATCCCTACCAACCATCAACATTTCGCAACCTGACAACTATCCTCGTTTTTGGTCCTTAAGTCAATAAATAAATCCAAACCCCTCTTCTCCCACTGTGTATTCCTCGTTTCAACGTTTCCTGAAAGAACCATTGTCAAATCTTTCTAGGCAAAAAAACTATGAACAGGAGAAGGGTTGGTTGAAGTCAAGACGCAGCAGCAAGCAGCAAGCCACAAATCGTCTGACCCAAACCCCCTTGGCTGATCTGGACATCACTGTCACAATCCACCAAAGCCTCCACAACTCGCAAGGTGTGACATCTGAGCCAGAACTGCTAAGTGAAACAGAGTTCAGCCTTCTCGAACGCCTGAAGGATCAGGGCGTTACCGCGGTCAAGAGAATCACCATGCGCCATGACAATGTAGAAAAACCAACAATGCACTTAATCTCGACATTCAACATTTCAAAACTTCCTGAGCACATCAATGCTGGTTTCATTAGGTGTGGTGTACGTTCATACATACCTAACCCGCGCCGCTGCTACCAGTGCCAGCGATTCGGGCATGCTACAACTTCTTCTCCGGGCTAAACGACCTGCGCGAAATTTGCCGCATATGACCCCCCCCCCCCCGAAAAGTGTGACTCTACTACATTAACCTGTGCAAACTGTCAGGTGCCGCACGCGGCTTGGTCCGGCTGCTGTGACAAGTTTCAACAGGAAAAGAAGATTATCAACGTGAGAGTAACCGAGAACTTCTCTTTCCCAGATTAGCGAGGAAGTTTCGCCTCTTCCCTCCTAGGGAGATACGCCGACGCAGCTCGACGGGGGGGGGGGGGGGGAGCGGAACAGAGACTGGTCCCGTCGGGACCCAGTACCGCAAGTCGGACTTGATCCCGCCGCCGCCTCCCTCGCGTTGCCTCCGGTGGCCTAACGCGCCTCCCCACCGCACGCTAAGCCAGCAGCAGTTTTGGTAGCATCCACGTCCTGTGAGAGTAATGCCGTCCCATCTCACATGCGAGGGCACGGAGGAGATGGAGATAAAACCAGCGCCTGCCCCCCTCCACCACACTGCCTGCACCATCCGAGGCATTCCTGAAACTCTCGGCGGTTGCGGGGAAGAAAAAGCGCGCCCCAAACGGTCCGTGGTCCAAGGAGCCTGATCCCTCAGGCCAGGATGAAATCGATTTCGGGCCATTCTTGTCTCCAAAGCACCGCAAGGGAACGCGTCACGGCGCGAAAGCCTCCCGACAACCCAAAAAAGACGACAGTGACAGCCCTGAAAGGCGACACATAAACATACACACTTCAGTAGGTCTCAGAGTAATTTATGTAAAGAGAAAACACAATGCATGGGAACTGTAGAGGCATTCCTAAAAATCTTGACGATGTATGCCAAATAATGCATGCTAGTCAGCCACGTGTAATGTTTGTTCAAAAACACATCTGAATTCCAAACACAAATTTCTTGAATTGTTAAGTGGTCTACAGAAAGAACAGAATGGCTACACACACTATTCTGGTGGTGTGACCATAATGCCCAGAAATCCTTAGCGTGCCACCCTCTCACTCTGAACACTGTCGTTGAGGCTCCAGAAATTCGAACAATAATATTAATAAGGTTGATAACGTTATGCTCCATATACAGTACCCCTTATCTTGCACTTTGGAACTCTGACTTCGACGCGCTGGTTGACCAGTGCCCGAACCATACATCTTAAGAGGCGACCTAATGCTCAGATTCACTTTGAGGCTCATTTCTTATGGATGCGCGGGGTCGCCTCATAGAGAGCTTTCTAACATTCTCTGGAGCATGCCTTTTCAACAATAAACAGCCGACATACCATAACATAGGACACAACATATACTCATGTCTTGATTTGGCTATTGGCTCCGCAGTCCTTTGCTCTTCTCGAGTGGGGTGTGGGCACTTACCCAAAGGCCAGTGACCACCTCCGCACTCCACTAACATATATAGGTTAAGGACCAAGCAGTTCATGTTCCCATAATAGGTTTAATGAAGCACTAGGTAATTGGAACACATTTACAAAGACATAGAAACTACACTACACAACCTTAAGACGTAGATGAAGCCGCTCAACTCGTCACCGCGCACATCCTCGATGCCGCCGAAAAGTCCATTCCCCACGCCTCTGATGCCCCGTGCCACCAGAGGAGGCCGTGGTGGAATGAGGATGGTGGGCGGTCGTGAGAGGCCTAGAACAGGGCGTGGGATATTCTCCGTAGGTACCCCACATCGGGAATCCTCATTTTGTTCAAACGGGCGAAGACATTTGAAAAACGGGTTTGACGTGAGGCAAAAAGATAGTTGCCGCTCATTCTTAACATCCATGAGCGCATACACGGGCACACGAAAGGTATGGACACGTATACGCAAACTCAATAAACAACAGACACACAGCCTGCCCCTGGTCAGAACAACAGGGGACACCCTGGAAGACCACGCTATCACACTCGCATAACACCTCCAACATGTGCCAGGTTCATCACACTACACGAACGCTTTCCTAAAGTACAGATACTTCACTGGAAAGAAGCCACTAAATGACAACAAATTACAGACTTCTTACAACTCCCTGTTTTAACTACATGAGCTGAGGTCTGCTCTGAGCACGTGTAAACCTTTAGCCCCATGCCCAGACAACATCACATACACAATGTTACAACACTTACACGCAGACACACAGGAAACAATTCTTCATCTGCTTAATAAAATATGGCTTTCGAGGCACATTCCAAATCTTGAAGGGAGGCCTAAGTAGTGGCTTTCTTGAAGGAGAGAAAGGACCTGTCGTCCCCCTCAAGTCACCGTCCAGTAGCCCTGACGAGCTTCCTGAGCAAGCTCTTCGAGAAGATGACAAATCGTAGGCTTGTGTATCCCCTTCAGTACAACAGTCTTCTCTAGAGCGGCCAGGCTGGCTCCAGGGTGTGGCGATCAATGAACGATCAACTGGTAGCTCTTGACTCGTACATCAAGGATGCCTTCGTGCATAAGCACTATTGTTTAACGGTCTTTTTTGACCTCGAAAAGGGTGGCATACAACACCGCTTGGCGATACGGGATCCTTAGTGATCAAGTCGTTCGGAGTTTCGGGTAACATTTTAAACTCTTGTAAGTTTCTTGTAAGAGAGAACGTTCTGAGTAAGAGTTGGTTGTGCACTCTAAAAGTTTCACGTGCAAGAAAATGGCGTGCGACAAGGTGGCGTGATAAGATGCATTCTCTTTATATTAAAAATGAACTTTCTTGGTAAGGCACTGCCACCCACAATTTCGTATTTATGTATGTAGATGACGTCCAGGTATCTATTATTTCAATAATATGTCAGTCTGCGAACGTCAAGTCTAGCTTTGTGTAAATAAACTTGCCGGCTGGGAAGAAAAGAATGGTTTTTATTTGAATCCTGCAAAACGTTTCTGCGTCGTGTTCTCCAGGAAGCGCAGGGTCCATGTGGACCCAGACATTACTCTTAATGGCGTGTCGCTTCCTGTTACAAAGGAGCACAAGTTCTTAGGTGTTGTGTTTGTAACAAACTCACATACATTCCCCACATCAAGACACTCGAGTATAAATGTCTCAAAACAATTTATGTCCCTAACGTTCGCGGCCACCAATCCTGTCGTTCTGACAAAAAACTCCTGCTGCGCTTGTAAACGGCTTTGGTTGGGTCTCGTTTGGACTATGACAGTGTGATGTATGGGTCGGCGACTAAAACAGCGTTACGTATGCTTGACCCAGTGCTACACTCGGTGCTTCGCCTCGCATCGGGTGATTTTCGCACTAGCCTTTCGAGAGTCTGTATGGCGAGTGTAATAAGTGGAGCCTTGACAGCCAACGAATGTACATGGACTTGCTTTATGTTTTTAAAATTTCATCGCTGAATAACCATCCCTTTTACCCTGTCTTTAACATTACATCGTAACTGACCAAAAAAAGATTGCTGATCATTTCAATGCGTATTTTTAAAGTGTGTTTTCTGGCTATAGTGTTTAAGTTCCAAACAGTAATGTGTTCGACCCATGCGAAGTGTCTTTTGTGTCTCATTCTGGTGTTTTTTGAGGCTTTTGAATCCCAATTCCAAAACGTCGTGTGGACTTGATAGTCTCCCAAATGTGTTCCTAAGAGGATATGCCGAACATGTCGATAAATTTCTGCATGAAATCTTCCCGTTTCATTGTTGTCATCAAAGCTACCACGTGACTGAAAAACCACACGCGTAAGTCCTGTATCCTTGACTCCTGTACCCATATCCTTGACTTCTTCTTGCTGCCAATAAATAGAAGACATAATTACTACACAAATTGGAAATTTCTTGACACAACAATAAATCTTGACCAATTTTCGGCACGGCTTTAAAAAGGGATATTCGACAGTGGCACAACAGGTTACAATAATTCACTCAATTGCACTTCACCTGCATAAATATAGGCAAACTGACATATTATGTTTGGATTTCAGTATGGAATTCGACAGGGTTCCACCAGACAAATTGACCTTGAAACTTAAGGGTATTGGCCTTCCCAAAATGTTTGTAAACTGGATTGCAAACTATCTAAATAATCGTCAACAGTTTGTTGCTATTAATGACCACCATTCGCAGTCTCTTCAGGTCACATCAGGTTTACCACAGGGGAGAGTCCTGGGGCCATTGCTTTTTCTTTTATACATAAATAATATTGCAAATGTCATTACCTCTTCTGTACAAATTTGACTATTTGCAGACTATTGTGTTTTTTTCCAGGTTATTAACTCTCTCGATGATAAAAATGAACTTAACACAAAACCTTCATAATATTCATCAGTGGTGCAATAAGTGGGGAATGATCCTTAATGCAGAAAAGAGTGTCTGCATGCGCTTGACACGTAAGAAAGTTCCACTAAATAATATGTACCAGCTTGGGTCTTAAACTCCCAGAGGTTACAAGCTACAAATACTTGGGGCTAGCTATAACTAGTAATTTGTCTTGGAACTTGCATGTAGACAACATGTGTTCAGCTGCCTTTCGGAAACTTGGTTTTCTAAGACATCAACTGCGTACCTGTCCTGCCAATGTAAAGCTTCTTAGTTATTATTCTTTTATACGACCTAAACTGGAATACGCTTGCGTTGTATGGGACCCTTACACTAAGCTTAATATTAACAAACATGAGCGGGTTCAAAGGAACGCTGTTCGGTTTATATATTCAAAATACTTGCCGTCGGATTCACCTTCCGCGCTGATGTCTGCAAACGACATTCAGACCCTTGTATACCGCAGACGCCAACAACGGCTGGTATTCCTTCAATTATTATTTATGGTAAACTCGCCATCGATTCATCGCCTTACTTAACTTTTCTATCAACAAGGAACACACGACATCATCATCCCCATTTGCTAACCCCCATTTTTTGCGAGAAGCGATGCCTAAATGTATTCTTTTTTCCGAGAACCGTGTCGGACTGGAACAAGTTATGCGAAGCTGTAGATATATGTACAATATGTAGAATGAAGTGTATTGTTTTTTTTGTTTGGCGCACGTTACTACTTGTGTTGTAGAACAAAGTGTAATGTAGTGTTTTACAACCAGGTCTGTTGTTGCAACACATAGCGAAGTGTATTGTGGTGTATAGACCGAAACGCATTGTTGTTACATAAAGAAGTGTATTGTAGCATGTAAAACATAGTTTCATTTTCGTATGATGTACGTCATTACTTTTGTGTTATGCGGGACGTGCCCTTCCTGCTTGGACCCCTTAGGGTCCGCAATATGTATGAAATAAAATAAATAAATAAAATAAATACATCCACATCTCTCCTGTTTGTAAATCGTCTGTCTGTTTCTCTGCCCTTTTCACTTAGGGTGAGAGAGAGAGCCTCTGATCTCAGCGCCTCGTTTTTAGATGTGTACAGATCATGCTTTTCAGACATTTTAGCGCCTTGGAAAGTTCGTCCTGTGTCGTGCGACCTTTCTTCTATGAAACTTGACAAAACTCGGGTACCATGAACTGCAATGCTGCAGCATTTTCTGTCTCTGCAGTTTAAATACACATGTGTGGAATTCCCACCTTGGCGATTCTAGGAGTGAACTATGGTGTCCTGCGCTACTTATGGTCCGAATTTTAATGCAGCCAGAACCATGAGCGTACGCACAAATATTTTTTCACCACAAGCATATAAAATTTTACTCACTGTACGGCACATTTGTGTGAAATCAAATTTCCAGTTGCATCATCTATACAGATTTCTTGAGTGTTTTTGCGCACTGTCATCGCACATGCCTCCCAAAAACCAAATAGTTATTACTGCGTTCAACACCTTTATGTCTGTGTGTGCTCAAAAGCATGAGCTGCTCCTCTGCTGAGTCCCAGGAAACGCTCTCTAGAACACTCTACACGAGACGGTGAACAAGATATTGCCGTATGGCGTTGTCATATTACAAAAATGGTCGTGGTGCAATTTCTCTAGAACAATCTTCACGACACGGTCAACACGATATTGCCGTATGGCGTTGTCATATTACAAAAGTGGTCGTGGTGCAAATTGTTTTTGTTTATCAGTAGGTGTCATCCGACCCGACGGTGAAAGACGAGGCGTGTACGTCTTTTAGAAGGGCACAATATATTGATGGCATAACGTGAGAAGAAAATTCACGACTGCATATGAAACCTATTAAAGTTGATACGATCCTACAGGAAAACAGTCTTACGCACAAAAAAGTTGGGGATAGTGCTCGAGGAGTCGACGGCGTCGGAGAGGAGTGGCTGTGCACTGTCCCGGTGCCCTGTTCATTGTCTATGTCGTGGCGAAGGGATGAAGCGGGCCTGTTGCCCGAGTGGACGGAGCAGCTACACATGCCAGTACAAGTACTTTGTGCAGGTGGAGGTGCGACTCGTCCTTGAGGTACACAGGTTTTTTTCGTCCAGCTGCGTCCGCCTTGATTCCCGCATTCTCCTGCTTCTGAACATGCCACCTGGCTGCATTTCTTTGTTCTACTCCCTATTTCACCACGTGCTCGTTTTTTATGTAACCCAACACGGCGCTTCGTCGTCTTGAGTTTTTAAGAACCGTTTTAAAGCGGGTCTTCACACGTGCACCATAGGAAGAAGTGTTTTCACGAAAACCACTTCCAACTAGATGACTTTCGGCATTCACTCTCAAGTCTCGGGTCATTGTTTACGCATGGAAGCTCCTATAAATAACATCGCAAACAAAGCACTCAATACATAAACCCTTCTCCAAATCTGAAAACTGTAAATGTCCAAAAATTACCCAAAACTGGTTTTGGACTTTCCGAACACTATGTACCACAAGAGGAAAAGAAACGAAAAAATATTGTACACACTTATTCAAGCTGACAGTTTTAAAAGACGTGTCACAAATATTTCATTTAGGCTGGGCAACAATCATGCAGTACAAATTCCAACACAAGTAGTGAAACCTTATCATTTTATATTTTACAACCATGGAAATCTAAGCTTTTACTTTTCTGTGCTATGTATTATTGCACACATTCCAAAAAGGCCAGCACAATTTCACTGAACTACTACATTTCCTCTGACATTTCACCTTTTTAGACAAAGCTATAACAGAAAACAGTTTTCTACAATTATTCTGTCTTCTGCGACAATTTACGTATAGTGATCTTAATGGTGGAGAATTGAATTGTAAGTTTTTAAATCCGATTTTCTCACATTATTATTCATTTTCACCTTCTTTTGTAGCTTTGATTTGGCACCTTCTGCTGCATGATTGGTTTGGATCAGAGACGACATTTTTTTTTATTCCGCTGTGCTTACTTTACGGGACATCACACAATGTACTCTTTACTGTCTATAACCTTTCGGCGTTACCTCTGCCTTTTTTCTCGCGATCCAGTGTTCGAGGACACTCCTGAGCTAGTGATTAGAGGGAACCGTTAACCACTTTGCGACGGGCATTTCCTTGGTTAGAGCCTAGCTCCTCGGTTTTTGTTTTGGCTGTTCTCGCTTTGGTTTTTCCCCTACGCGCAAAGGTAGAACCGCAGCATAAGCTTCAGTCCCCGGTACATCAGAGATCCTGGTGGAAATAGCAAACTTCTCCAATAGTGCTATGGGCAGCACCATCTTATGATACGCAAAAAAGGGCTATTGGAAGTCTCAGAGACGTCAGCACAGGACGACTCGAATACTCGAACTTAAAGATGTCCCAGCCTAGAATATACTGATGCAAGCCCTTCTCTGGAAGTCCTGTAGCTCTTTTTATGTGACGCCTCTACCCGTCTATTTGTGTGCTTGCATGATGTCTGCACAACTTCTTGCAGGACGTAACAGAAACGTTTTGCTGACGTCTACATAACTTCTCTCCAAGCAGTTTAAATCAGTTCAATTTGTTTTAGAAACTTCTTGCCAAAATCTGATATACTGGTTTACTCAGCACTTCCTTAGTAATTAGCCGCATGCTTCCTACAGGCTTGTCTCAAATATTACTATGAGCTGTTGTCACAACTGACAGACCAAGCAGCTTCTTCTGGAATACTCTGAATGCGCACTGTTTTCTGAATAAGTATTTTTCCTAAACTAGAACACAGTTTAAAATTCCTACTCAGAAAAGAGTGATTGGTCTTTGTAGAGGGTTCTCGTAATAACCACGGTGCATGTCAAAAGTTGACAGCTGGTATCCAAGGCTGGCCTGGTTAAACAAAAAGCATCAAGCGGGCAGCCGAACAGAGGATGATGTTAGCACAATATAGACAGAAGGCTCTTGCATACACGATGCCAGCGTTCTTTAAATTTTATTAAAAACCTGTTTTATGTCATGTGTGCAGCAAAAGGAATGCGATTTCAACAAGTAAATCCTACCTGTCATTTTCTGGCAACCAAGCTTCTTTTTTTTACAAAATTAACAACATATTTTAAAGCCATAAGAAATATAGACGAAGTTCGCCAAAAACTCTATTCTTCCTCAAGCTAGTCATTTTTGTGCCGTTATTTTGAGATGTAAAAAAATGCCGCAATAGTAAGTTTTAATAAAAAACATAGCCTTTCTTGGTGTACTTCAACACAGAAATTCTAATCTGTCTGTATGTCGTTCTCTCCATCTGTCGGTCTGTCTGTGTGTCAGTCGACTCAGCCTTCCGACCAAAGCAATCTAGATATTGCGCTATAGCCTAATACACTCACAGACAATGGTACACGACTAAGCCCGGTTTACACATTCATACTTGTAAGCTTTGTCGAACTCAGAACAATAGATAACGTAAATATAAGACAAGAATATAGCACACAAGAGATATATACTGTGTTCCTTTATTAAAGAATTCATGAATGCTTGGTAATGGGATAGCAAACGATATTCTACATGTACTTCAGAATATAAAAATTATGCTACAACAGCAACTTAATAGGGTTATGATATTGTACTCAAAAATCTTGACAGGCACCCAGAATGGGGGATTCGCAAGGGTAAATCGGTTGTTCCACTAGCTAGGTTCCACGTTCTGCATGGAACGCAGGTGGAGCACGGCCACGCGGTTTTATAAACCTTGAAGGCAGCCGCGTCGATTCACGCGCGTCAATTACTTACTAGCTGGCATCAAGAAACCCGGCCTGTAGGAGTAAAACGCGGTAAATTAAAATCGCCTTGAGCAAACCCTTGGTGTGTTAACCTTTGCATGAGCGCGACGGCACTAGAATAGCATGATAGGTTAGCGGGAAATCCAAATGGGGCATTTTCTTTGCAAATGTCGACAAAGTCTGTCGTCTTTTGACGACATTAGCAACAAAAGAAGCAGATACACGGCCACTTTTTTAATATTTGAGCCCTCAAATGTTATTTTGTATTCACAGACTGCATTCTACGATCGAGCGTAAAGCCACGGCAAAAGGTACGGGAAAAAGATGGTGATTGTTGCACACAACCAGCCCTTCTCACTTTATTTCTTCAGGTGAATGTTCCCCACGTTGGTGATTTGAGAAATGTTGCCATATTTAGCTACCTAGCATTTGGCTGCTTATTTCATTTGAGGTAAAATAGTTATGGGTAGGGTATAAAAGCGACCAGTCCTGCTATAAGGCGCTGTCAGGATCCTTCGCGGCAGTGCAGCCTGAGTCGCAAATTTCGGCGTGTCGAGCATCCCGTTATCGCAAAATCTCAGCTCGCTGTCACACACAACCATACTTCAGTGTTTCAGGACACGGTAATATCACCAACATTTCGCTTCATAAAAACCGATCATCCACACACAGTTTTACACTCAAGGACGAACCGTGGTGAAGTCGTGGTTATCGATTAAATTCTATCTGTTGAGCCATGCAACTTCCTGTACCCTGGCACAGGTTCTCAATCATTAAAGCCGCAATATCTTCGATGCTTTGTACCGCAAGAAAAATATATAAACGGCCACCCGGATGCCCATGTAACCTAAAAGAGGTACAATATCGGCGAACGGAACAAAGAACCTGAAGTACGCGGTATTCGCATCTGGCAGTGATTGGGATGGCCTTTTTAGCGAACTCGACAAGGTCGCAATTAAGCCCTAAAAAGTTAATGTTTTCCTCGTGTAACCGTATTTTCAATGCTCTTTATCTGCATATGACACGCAATATACAGCCGACCTGAACGACGAAGACTAAAACTTGTTCAAAATAAGCATAACAAGATGGTGGCACCCAGTACTGTAGCTAAAGAGACACTGAAAATGAAAAGTGGAGTTGTTATCGTGAACCTTCGCAAATGGTTTGCCACCTCAGCTGACATGAGTATATCTCTAAGACACTTTGCAGTGATTTTCAACTAGAAAACATTACAAAAGTTTGGAATATAAAACGTGACACCCAAAAACTTCTTTTTCAGTAAAAAAAAATCGTTGGTACAATTTTGCTGTTTTTTGTCACTTCTTTTGTCTGTTTGACATATCAATAGACTGACTGATAGAGTAATAACCAACAGGGTCGTCTTGTGGCTGCTTCAAGAATCGTACCATCAAGTCCTTTACCCCACTGGAACTGACGTAAGCACCAATATCTTTGCTTAAAAGGCTACGTCCGAGAGGTTTGACTTTGTTTTTTTACTCTTCATGCTTTTGGTATAGCCTGGCGTACAAAAAAGAATATGTACCAAAACTGGTTACAGGACACACAGTAAATACAGCTAGCTGTTTCTTTTGCTTATCTGCACAGCATGCAGTATCGGTCGCTTTTCCTCTCTCTATCTTAGAGCTTAGGACCGCAACACACTGACGTGTGAGCAGCGCAAAAGTATACTAAGCACAAAGTGGAAATGTACACAGTACAAGCACTGTCTTCCAACCGTCATCTCTGCAGCTGTCTTCACCTAGGGGTGCGCTAGAGCAAGCTTAGTGTCTAGTCACGAACTATCCCCATTTGGCACTGCAGAACGCTAAAATGAAATTGAAAATTCACGGCAGAATATTGACCCTGCAGCGTGTGCCGCTTGGTTAAACAGTTCTTCAACACTGGTGCTACCTTTCTTGTAGTCCAGTACAAGTTCGCCAAAATAGACCTTGTTGATCAGAAGAGACCTACATTTGTCTTGGTTATGTGACAATATAAACAACCTCAAGCGAGTACTGCCAAAATCTGCAGCCAAAATAACTGTATTTTTTTCTTGTGTGTCCATGGAGACAGTCACCTGGAATTCAAAATAGTAACCATTTAGATATAATATATTTTACATAAAAATAACTAGTTGCACAATCAAACGAGCTGCACATTTAGATTACTTCAATATCTCGCATTGGTCTGGTGTGGTAAAAGTTTTCTGCGGAAGATTTGACTCCAGGTGATGTGTATTACACGTTACGAGCAGCGTACCAGTCAGGGCTTGCAGATCTCGTGTAATTTTCATGGAATTGCACAAACATTTCTTCCAATTGTAGAAAAGAGCCTAAAAAGTTTCATTTTCAATATCTGCAAAATAAAAGCAAAATCTTGAACTACATAATTTCCTCTGTTTTAGAAAAATAAGGCTTCATGGGACCGCAAGAAAAATGCCATTTTTTACATCAGCTATACCGAGAAAGTTTTTACATGTGCAAACGAGGAACATTTCTACATAATTTCTTGCAAACACGGCCCGCCTTTTTATTCATGAACACAATGAGCAGCGACTTCTTTTTCGCAGTTTTGATCAATATCCGCGGCTTTAAAAGGCACTCCTAATGGCTGAACCCAAGGAAGCCAAAAACATCAGCTAATAAAGTGAACACAGTACCAATGGTAAATCAAGGTAAAGAAAGCATTTTGCCTCGAAGTTAACAAGGACGCTGAAGTTTTTACAACAGTGACGTGCTTACTCAAGCCTTTTCAAGACGTCTCCAAAACGACTCGTGTTAAATGGGATACCCTCACATGGCCACTATATATTCAACTCATCTCCTGGTGACCGGTCCGCACACGATTCATCTAACTCCGTGCAACGTTAAATGCCTGCACCAGAACTCGGTCCAAAACGAGCCTTTTCCGTCCGCCGGCAGGGGCTGAAAATCTTTCTCCCTACTTTGCAAGCGTTTTCCTCGCAGAGTACGGTTCGTGTGCCTCGTGCATGACGTGTATCGTTTTAAATATTCTGCTTTTCGTATACTTTTTCTTCGAGGCGAAACCCTAGTTTGACGATTTCGGTATACAGCTATGCAAATCGCTGCTTTAAATTTATGTTCTCCGATAGCACATCTCGCGCTCAACAAATCAATTTCAGCTCCTACCTCAAAAGTTCAGCCTCCCTCACTACTCCCCTTTCATGAGTCGCGGTATTCGCCGTTTTGTGAACCCATGCCTTTAGGTCATTTCCAGCGCCAAGTTGTCTTATTTTCTACAAGGCCTGCCTCCTGACCTCCCTCATTACTTCCTAGAGAATCCTGCCGTCTACGCCGTTTCTGTATAGCAGATATTTTTGTTTATGACGAGGTGGTATTCGACGTAGCGGAGAAGGACGAGGCGTGCAGGCTTCCGAGAAGAACACAGTATATTTGCATAACAAATTTTGAAAACAAAATACACCAATGGTAATGAAGTCTAATATAGTGGCTACGGTTCTACAGGAAACAGTTATTGGCACAAAATAGTTGTGGCTCAGGTTCCTGGATTCGATGGCGGCGGTGAGACGTGCGGTGCACTGTCAAGGTGCACACGTCCTTGTTGATGTATGGTATAGCCTTATAAGAGGATCTGGAGATGGTAGTTTCTTTGAGAAACGAAGAACGTTTAAAAGGCTGCAGAGTGCTCACTAGTTGGTAAGCCAAATATGAGGAGAAAAAGAGAGGGTACTGTCGAGAAGCATATAATCTCCTCAACCATTTTCTTAGTAGCTCCTTCAGTACTGTAGGAAAACCGTAGATATTGTGTTTTCCGGCTGTACGTGATAACATTTGACTGGCGAACATCAACATTAGGAAGTTTTTTCTGCACCAAGACGGGGTACACAAGAAATATTTCGGGGGCACATTCTTGCACGTTTCTCAAGATCGAGGAGACACATCTAGGACATTACCACAAAAGTATTCTATGCGCCCGATCTGCTGCAAGAAGGTAAACTACTGAAATTCTTAAATTACGCTGCAGTTCTGCGCTGCATAATGATTTTTGTGCTGTCATGAAAGGCTGTTCTAGGGAATAGCTGAGGTGTTAAGTCCCCCCGAATAAATAGCTTATGTTTGGATTTTGCATATGAAAAGTTTGCGATAGATGTGAGTTTTGGATTACATTTAGATGATGACCAAGATCTGTCACGTAAGATAGAATGAATGAATGAATGAACACATGTTTATTGGAAAAAAGAGGAAGAGAAGTAGCCTTGACATCACCGGAGGCCTTAGTCAAGAGTCAGAGAAGGGATGGGAAGTAAGTAGGGGGGAGAACAGAGAAAGAAAGGCAGCTAGAAACAGTAATCAATGCCGGCTTCTCTGATGAAAATCAGGAGTGTCCAGCAGGTGCTTCCTGCGAGGTGGGGCTCCAAGTGGATTGACCAAGAGTTCGTAGTGTGCTGTTTGTAGCGGGCCGAGTGCCTTTAGGCAGCGTTCTCTAGGAAGGCTGAGGGCCGAACGTTCCCACAGGATGTGTCGCGCACTGCACAGGGCACCGGCACAACATTTCTGGCAGTTCGGAGAGCTGTACGTCTTTCGACGCAGAGAGAAATAGTCAGCCATACTAGGCGGGGTGGGGCCGCGCCCGTTCATATACGCTTTAGTCGTACTGTGGCCCATCGCCTGAATCCGGGTGGAACTTGTTGGGGTATTCCGGAATTTTGTTTTGAAGATGGGGCTACCGTTCATCCTTCGCCAAAGCAGTGGCGTCCTAAGAATGGATGTCAGCCTACGCATCTGAATCAGCGGGTTCTGAACAGTCTTGCTAGGGGTATATACCAAGTAGCTACCGGGAAATTCTGTGTGCCTCTTCATTGCCTTCAATCCCGTCATATAGCCACAACCCATTGGATTTGAGGCCACTCTGTTGGCATTCAGCAAATGTTTTTTTTACTTTTAGGACATTTTGGCTAGTAGTTTTGCGTGCACCAATGGCTCAAATTGCGTCCATTGAGTAAGTTTAAATTAGTATGCGTTTCGGAGGGCTGACGGTGCTTGGATGCCTGCCTGCATGTTCAGTCAAGGCAAGCAGGATGGCCAGTAGCTCGGCTTCTCGGCCGGAAATGTTGGCAAAGCGCTCGTGTGCATTTGCGCTTCGGTCTTCGAGGCTATACCAGCAGAGTGAGACGCAGTCATGTTAAACTGCGGCGTGTAAACATGCAGGGTACGATTTGCTGGTGTATCTCTGTCTACACTGGCTAATTCTAGAAGGAGATTACTAACCTTCCTTTTCCTTTGTCTTGAGAAGTCGTGACCAACATTTTTGATATGGCTCGCTCATTGTCGGAGTAATGTCCTCCCAAGGCCGTATGGGCAGGTCGTGCAGATGGTTGCGGGAAGCTCGAAACCTCCTCAGATGAGAAGTCTCCTTCCTGCATTGCTGGTGTCCAGACGATGACATTTTCGAATTCGCCTGTCTTGGGCTATGTCGCCAATCTTTTAGCTTGCTCTTGTGCGTACAGGATGTCTTCGGATGTAAATTCTGCCAAACCTGTTTCGACGCGCCGAGCTTCACGATGCAGGATTTCAAGTTTCTGCAAGTTTTTCAGTGTGAGGTATTTATAGTTGATTCCGTACATTGTGTTGGAAAGCACAAGACCATTTAAAAGTGGGCGTAGAGAGCTCTCATCAGTTCCTCTTGATTTGGACGTGACTCGTGTTATTGGGTGGGTTGTGCTGTTCCACGTGCGGAGCACTTGCCAGACCCATGTTCCGCATCCACCATCTTCATCAACATGGAGACCGAGATTACGAACGCTCTCTTTCGCTTGCAGTCTCACTCGGTTCATGATGTGGTCCTTCACTTGCTGCTTGCGAAGTAGGGCATGGACTGCCACTACAAGCACTGTCTTCTCTGGAGAAGGCAAGAGACCCACTGACTGGAGAAATCAATGGTTGTGTCCAGTCCATGCAGCAGCAACTGAAAAGTAACAACTCCTGCTTCGCAGAGCTCGCTGAAGAGATAGCAGTGTTCGAAGGGCGAGGCGGTCAACTGGCCCTGCTGGCCAATACCACCGACAAGGTGCTTGGAGATGAACTCACTGAGGACACGCCAGGCTAAGGCAGCTTGCTGCTTCTTAGTAGCTCGGATGACTGAGTTGATTTTAAGGTTGCGGAACGATAATAAATTGAGACTGAGGTGCCCGCCACTCCATCCGTGGGAAGAAATACCATTCCTCCAGAAGGCTTTAGTTCCGGTTTATTAGAAATGGCTATGAGTACTAAGATTAGCGCGATCCCCGAAAATCGTGTTGCAAATTGTTTAAACAGTGAAGCGAGGAACTTAGTGTCTGCGATTGTCAACATGAATACTAGGGCGTGGCAAGCTACCGGCATTTCAGAATAACCTGGACAGTGCCATCAGACTGAATGCTGTGACGTAGAACAAAACAAGCGAAAAACGAAATCTGTCAGGGCTACCGTGATTGAGCAAGTGGGTACCGGCGAAAGGGTTATGCAAGCCTTTCAAGCCAGTAAGCGATCCCGCACGCACATGAGCGAGAAAGATCATCCATCCCAGCTGAGAGTTCAAAGCAAAGGGAGGAAGAGTGCGTGAGGCGTGGACGGGCTACAGTGCATGAACGAGCACTGCTGATTAAGCCAGACTATGCAAGAAGTGGCCTAGAGAACAGACAAAGCCAAAAAGAGGAGCAGATGAAGGGCCAAGGTGTGATTAGGCAATAAAGACGCCGATAGTAAGCAGGGTAAACCGTATTTTTATTTATTGACAAGTACCCTCGGGGACGAAGCAATATAGAGGGGATATATAGCTGCGTATAGCTCAATGGCAGTGAAGATGAGACGAGCTAACAAACTTGCGAGCTAGGAGTAGAAGAAACGCGCCCTATTGCACGTTAGGAGATGAGTATGCGCAGCTTAGGTTACTAAGGCTAACATTCAGCCAGCCTCCCTGCCACAGGCAATTCAGCGTTGTCAGAAAGATCGATTCACAAAATGTCGCCGTAAGCACTCATGTGGGCTGCTGGAATTTTATCGGAAGAACACAAGAACGGTGGTTTCATTCATTTCAGGCTATCATTGACAACTTTTTATTGATCATAAATGTAATACAATTTCACATATTATTCAACGCTAGGAGTTCGTCGTAAGACACACGCATTGGAAATATAGAATCAAAGTATTCAAGATAGCTGACGGCCACATCCTGAACCTGTTCACCAACAAACTTGGCCTGGCCATTTCGTTCTTATCATTGGAATGAATTGGACTAAACTATTTGTGCCTGCAGATCCCCATTTTTGTGCCCCGGGACTCGGTGCCGGCCTCGTCCTAAGGGTTAGCCGTTACTCGGTCCGAGCCATCCATTGGCCGTTGCCGGCTCGCGAGTCTCGTGCCTTTAGAGTGCCCTCAGGACGTGCTGGACGGCCCAGAGTTGATGTTCGCAGTCGTAGCTCTTCGCAGCTTTGTCCAGCAGCGGCGGGATGGTTCTCAATGCCGCTTTCTCCGGTTGTTTTGAGCAGTTCCTCAGGATAATGTACTGGTCAGCCGTCTGCGTACGGCACACCTTGCACCTGTCAGTCAGGCACGCTTATGAATACATTCGATGCATAAAGGCCGGGGTTGGTAGCGCCCCGGTGGGTAGCTGTCTTAGAAGTGCGGCCTCCACCCGGCTCAGCCCCGAGGGCGGGAATGGGAGTGCACTGCGATCCAGGCGCTAGGTCTTCGTGATCTCGCCCTAGTCCGTCATGCTGTCTTTGGCTCCGAATCACGCGGGACACTCGGCCGTGGGGGCGCGGTTGGTTAAACCTCTTGCAGCCAAGTGTGCCATCTTGCTGTGGGTCGCGTTTCTCGCCAACGCGCACTCGCCCGCATGCGCCGGGAACCACTTGATCCTCACTTTTTTTAAAATTTGACTCCGCCCAGCATGCGCGGGCCCTCTTTTCGAGATGCGTTCCTTGGCGTAGTTGCGCACCGCTGTTGTCGAATCGATCACACCGTGCGGCCGGCAGTCGGTGTCGGCGATGGCCACGTCGATGGCGACCTCCTCCGCGCATTCTGCCTTGGTGAATCTGACGCTCGCCTTCATCCAGACGGCACCCGTGGACGGTTCGATGACAGCCGCGGTGAAGCCTCTCGTTGATTTTCGCCCTTGGCCACGTACCGCGCTTGTCCGTCATTGACGTTTAGGTCGATGAGGGCCTTGGCTCTCGCATTCCTTATTCCCTTGTTGTATTCCGGGTTCATGTTTCTTGGTTAGGGACCTACCGTGATATAGCTCCGG
This sequence comes from Haemaphysalis longicornis, assembly GCF_048455015.1. Taxonomy (NCBI): domain Eukaryota; kingdom Metazoa; phylum Arthropoda; class Arachnida; order Ixodida; family Ixodidae; genus Haemaphysalis; species Haemaphysalis longicornis. The sequence continues at coordinate 19,900,904 of NW_027526214.1, read as the reverse complement.
ATCTCGTCAGTGATAGAGAGTTTGGCATTCTTCTCGTCCCGACATCCGAGACCCAAGTATTCAAGTATCTTCCTCCCTGTCTTGGATGTTAACAGGCGCTCGAGCTGAGCCGTTTTTGCGCCTCCACGATCTCTTCAAGCCTATTGTGTACTCTTAGCTTCATTTATTGGGGCGTGCTCCTGGAGTGGAACAAGCCGAATGCCGACTTTTATGCTTTTTGGATGATCGCGTTGACCTTGTGCTGTTCGTGTTGCTACCCCCCTTGCTGCCCTCCTTTATGGCAGCTTTGCGGGACGTGACTCTTCAAACGTTACGCATCGCGTCGGCCACCTCGGCGGTGAGACGGGCGATTTCCTCACCGTTTCGTCAATGTTTCTCGATGACCATGCCTAGGACTCAGATCTTCCTAACCTCGGGGATCGTCTGCCCAGACCGCGTTACGGTGTTCATCTTTTTGTGCTTTCGCCGCTGACTATTTTTGGTTTTGCATCTATGTGGTGGTGTTATAAGGAGCTCCGACTTGCTTGGCGAGCAGATGAAGCTGGAGCCGTCGAGATGATCGTCGAAGGCGTTCATGGCCTCCTGGAGCTTGGCATTGACTTGGTAGTCGCTGCCGCCGGTCGTCCATATCGCTATGTCGTCGGCATAGATGGTGTGCCGGAACTTCTATCACTAAAAAGTTGAACAGTAGTAGCGAGATCGCAGACTCTTGCGGTGTGCCGGTGCACGCGAGCTTCATGTGTTTAAGTTGTATGTCCTCAGCTCAGCACTCGGCGGTCCTATCCGTCAGGAAGTCCCTGATGTACCTGTAACACCTTTCGCGCATGTTGAGCTTGGGGACGTGGGACTGAATCGCCCAGTGTTTCACTTTATCAAAAGTACTCTGCAAGTCGAGCACCCGAATGGTCTTGTTGTCTCACGAGATGCCGCTGTTGTTCACGATTTTGTTCTTAAGCTGCAGCATCGCATCTTGTGTGCTGAGGCGTTTTCTTAATTCAATCATCTTGGCGGAGTACAGTGTTTCCATCCCCAGGTAGTCTTGCCACCGGTTCATTAAAACATGCTTCAGCACCTTGCCCACGCAAGAGGTGAGCGAAACTGGCCGGTGGTTGTCTTTGCCGGGCGGCTTGCCCTGCTTGGATATCAGGATTGTCTTGGCCTACTTCCAATGGTGCGGCAGCGTCCCCGGTTTTCCGCATTTGTTGTAGTAGCCCTTTAGGCTTAGTACCCCTTTAGGTTCTTGAGATCCTTTTTGGTGATGCGGTCCGATGCGACCGCCGACCTTCTATTGAGGTACTGTAGCCCTTTGCGAACCTCTTCTACGTCGATGTCTCCGTCGAGGAAGTTGTTGGGTAGCTTCACTTACGGCCCGCGCTGTTCCGTGGAGGTAGTCGGCAGGTATCTGTCGCTGATGCGGTTCATGACCTCGTCGGCTTGGTGTTTCGTGACTTCCCGGTGGATGAGTTTTACCCCTCGGTTCTTCTGGTATGACGTAGTCTTAGTTTCATCAAGCAGATGCTTAAGCAAGTTGTATGTTTTCCCATTGTGCGTCTGGCCATCGGCGGCGTCGCATATCTTGTTCCACTGCTGCGCGCATAGCGTGCGACAGTGTTGCTTGATTGGTGTGTTGATTTCTGCGACTTTTTTCTGTACACTACGATTGAGGCTTTGGTTTTTTCCTATGTTGAGAATGGACTGCTTGGCCTCGATGAGGTGGGAAAGCCGGATGTTCATTCGGTTCGTTTCAAGGTCTGTTTCTATGCTCTTGGTTGAGTTTCGAACGTCATGTAGAACCTTGTTGGTCTTCATTTCGATGTCGCTGATTTGTGTGTTTTCCTGGTCTTCGTGAGTTCTTGTGACTCTGAAAGCGGCCCAATTGGTCCACGTATGTTTGCTGACGTTATTACAGCTCTGCTCCGGTACGAAAATTTCCACGAATATGTGGTCACTGTCGAGGTCCACCCCCGTGTTCGTCCACGTGATCGTGATCGGTTCGTTGTTCTCGAAAATCGGTGGGTAGGGGGTGGTATCTCGGGACACGGAGTTACATAGTCTGGTTGGGTGAGCCGGGTCAGTTATGAGGGCAAAGCCGAGTTTCGCCGAGTCTTGGGATATGTGTCTGCCTTTCGCATTCTTTTTGACGTAGCCCCATGCCCTATCCATTGCGTTAAAGTCACTTCACGCAATCAGCGTGTTCTGGCCGGCCGTCATGTTTGCCTTGTGAAGAATTGATTTGAACTTCAGCAGTCTCTGCGATGGATTACTCTCGATGTTCAAAATGAAGATGTGTTTTCTTCTTTGCTTGATCGGAATTAGTTCGGTACCCTGGGGTCGATCTTCACGTTGCTTAGCCAGTGTTCGACGAGGTTGAGGTCCTTTCTGACCAGTGTGCACAGGCCTCTTCCGTAGGTGGCCCCGCGTGCACCCTGTAGCCCTTAAGGGACGGCTTGTCCGTTAGCGTTTCTCCAAGTATAAGCACGACGGGCTTGCGCGCAGCGTGCACAATGTGTTGCTGGACCACTGCCCTCTTCTTGAAGAAACGGCGGTAGTTTCACTGCTACACTGTTATGCCTGTGGAGTTGGTGGAAATGATTGTCCTAGTCGAAATTCCCCGGGTTCATGCACTATGTTGACTGCCTGCTGTAGTGCACCAACATTCCGTGGCTCATTATGAGTTGCATTTTCTTTCGAGATGGTTGAGTCTGCTGACGTTCACCATTTTAAAGCCGTCTATGGCGTCCTTCTTCGACTTGATCATACCCTCCAGGCTGTGGGGTCTGTCCTCGACGTCGCTGTAGCTGCTGCCAGGGCTGCAGTTGCTAACGTTGCTCTTTGTCTTGCGCAATTACACCGCCCTCTTCTTGGGTGCCAGTTTCTTGTCTTCGGCGGTCGTACTTTCTTCCCCTTGTTGTTGCCGCTGTGGCTCAATCTTGCAATTATACGTTGCGAAGAGCATTGCGGATCTCCAGGATTTCCTTGGTGAGGTTGTTGATGGTGGCTCTCAGGGCCTCAATTTCCTGTCTGAGGGCCTGGTTTTATCTCGTTCCTTGGTTAAAACTTTGTATTTTTTCGGTGGTGTCTTTCGGATTGGTCTTCAAGACACCTGGCGCAGTGTTTTCCCAACTGAATCTTTCGGACGACGGTGATTTTTGGGTACCCATTTTTTGCGCGTCTCTGCTCTGGCTCCTGAAACTTAAATCTCTCGACTGTGCGCGGTTTCTCGATGGTGTCCTTGACTTGCGCGCAGCTGGCTGGTCTAGTGGTGGGAAGTCGCTCTCTGATGGAAGTTGTCTGCCTTCCTTTCGGTGTCCCACTGCCGCCTGCGGATTTCGTGGTCATCATCATCAGTCTATCTATGCCCACTGCAGGGCAAAGCCCTCTCCCATTATTCTTCAATTACCTCGGTCCTGTGCCAAATGTGACCAATTTATCCCCACAAAACTTCTTAATCTCATATGCACATCTAACTTTCTGACGCCCCCTTCAACGCTTACTTTCTCTAAGAATCCACTATGTTACCCTATATGACCAGCAGTTATCTTGCCTTCGCATTAGATCCCCTGCCCACGTTCATTGCTTCTTAATTTCTACTAATATGTCCTTAACACGTGTTTGTTCCCCGACCCACTCCGCTCTCTTGTACCTTAGTGTTACATCTATCATTTTACGCTCTATTTCCCGCTAAATCGTTTTCAATTTAAGTTGAACCCCCACTTTAGGTTGAACCGCGTATTTCATAGGGTACCTTGAATTTGGCTTTGAAACCTCTCGCGGTAGTCGGGTGTGCGCCGCCCTATAGTTTGCATTTGGGGGTATAGTTGTGGTGTTCTTTGTGGCTTGCTGCGCCACAGCCCACGCTGATCCTGCTGCTTGGCGTCGGGTAGACGTCCTTGCGGTGCCCTTCCCTGCCGCACTGGAGGCCGACGTAAAATTCGCTTTCTGTACAGGTGGCACAGTATGAGCGTGACGCCGTATTGGGTAAATTCGGTATCTTTGGTCATCTGGAAGCTACGATGATCATGGTCGTGTTGCCGATTCATAAATCGCGTACGGCGAGTGGGTTTCTGTGGTTGACGATGTTTCTGTCGAGTTCTTAGGCGCTCGCGTCGACAGGGATTGCTAGGATGACGCCTTCGCACTGTCGTGCGACTCCGTGCGCTACGCGCTGACTTAAAAGGCCTTTGGGCGTGCTTATGACGTGCGGGCGTGCCAAGGAGGGCCAAATATCTGTGGGCCTCCCTGGGCGTGCTTACTACCATCATGTTCAGTTGCGTGTTCGGGCAGGTGGTGTCCGATGCGCTGTCTTCAGTCGTAATCTTCGCCGTGGCAAGAATGACCGTGGCGACAGTCATGGTGCCAATCTTGGTGATGTCAATTCCCCCTCGGGGTCTGATCACGATTTCGCTTTCCTCCAGTGGCATGGCTGCCATTCTCGCTGCCTTGACGACAAAGGCTGGAATGTTCTAGTTGTCTTTCGCTTTCTTGTTGATACGGTTGTTGGAGCCGGCGAGCTTCACCACGAGGTCTTGTTGACGGGGTCTCGACTTGCGTTCCCCCGCGAGCATCCAGAAGGAAGCTGTAGAATTCCTCGGGTGAAATGTCTTCTCCTTGAACTTCCACGCACATTTGGGAGACGGAGATCGTTGTCCGAGAGAAAGTGTCCACCATCTCGGGGATGAGTGGCGGCCGCCGATGCGGCGAGCCCCGGCCGGTGTGAGGGCGACAAGGCTTAGCGCTCGTAGAACACGCCGAGGCATAGCGGCCGCTCGAACGGTGGTGGTAGGAAATATCCAATAATTCGTCGAACAAGGCGTACCTTTGGGAACTATTAGTATCCGTCGGTGCCCATCGCCTTCTCTCACATATTCAGATAAAGAAAACTTCGACAAAAAATAGCACTGCTAAATTAGTCATAAATGAGGCAGCCGTTGTGAACGCGCCCACTCGCATCCGCAATCGCATCACGTACAAACATAAGTACATACTGACATACAACCGCGTACATGCCTACAGAAATCTGCCGCTTTCTGAGACGCAGCAGTCTCCAAAAATCCTTCGTACAGTTTTCAAACAACTTTTGAAATTGGAGGCTGCAGTGTGTCAGAAACCGACGGATTTGTGGAAGTATATATGCGGGCTTCAAAAGAATACTTTGGCGTTCCTAATTACGATGGTGAACACGTTCAAGAAGGTTTCCATCTTTATTCTGTACTTTCATCGTATCTTTCAAACTCCTGCCATTCAATATTATCATAAATTTTCCTACTAATATGGTCGATGAAGAACTGGCTAGTGGTACACCTAAACGAATATAACCACCGTTTTTCTGTTGTATCAACGCAATTCCAGGACCCCTCATCAACGCTTATGGTGACATTTTCGTGCCGGCATAACCTACACTTTTAATTGTTTATTTTGGGCCCAATATCTGTTGCATAAAATATCGCTCGAATGGTTCCTATATTTAGGTCCAGGGTTTAAAAAGACGTTACATAATATAGCCTGATAGCTCTCCTTTACGTCTCCTCGAAACTCCTTTAGTCAGCTTTGCAGACAATCATTGATGCCTACGTAAAGATTGTTCAAAACCAAACCAGCAGGTATTTTTTGACATCGATTGACGGTTAAAAATCTAGCCACCTTTCTGAGGCTGCAATGAGCTGCCCTTCATAAAAATTGCGAGATGGACGGCATTTACTTTGACATCGTTAAGGTGTTTCGTGTGGTTCACTTTCTATTATAATTAGCAACTTATAATTATAATTAGCAACTGTCCCATATCGCATTTGGTGGTCAATTCATGTAAATGCAAACAAAAGGTGTGGTCTTAACAGTGCAGCCAGTGGTGTACCTCACGTTTCTGTATTTCGTCCAGTATTGCTTTCTACTTGAGTTCATGTGATGGCAGCCTCACTCACGAGTGCACTTACACACACCTATCCACCCCTTACGCGTGTGGGGTAAGTAATACTCACCATCGTTTTTTCTGGCGAATGCGAGAGAGTGAAAGCGCCACTAGTGGTTATAACCACCCGCCAATCGCGAGTACAGGCACCACTAACCAATTAAAGTAGCCCCATTTCACCACTGGCGAGTGCGAGCTCAATAGGCAATAACTCGCCAGCACTAGTGCCTCTTTTGTGGAGCCCCACTCAACACTGCCGGGTGCGTTCGCCACTGCCCGTGATCCGGCTCCCTACTTCGGAGTGATAATGCACTCGCCAAAAAAAAGCCCACCATGGTACTGACAATCACTCGCTTGATGCATGCGCTCCCACATTTTTCGTCAGCAACTGCGACTGGAACGCAAGATTCCCACGAGAATGCCGCCGCTGCAACCGTAGGGACAAGTGGAGACTGCACATATCTAATTTCAATCTGGTGAGTGGCATTTTCAGTCATTGTCACTTCAAAAAACCCCGACCAGGCCAAGTGGGTTCGCTAAACGTAACCTCGAAAATTGCAGCCGCCACGGGAGACGAGCGCCACGTGGTAGGAGTGCCAGCTACCCGGAGCTCGTGCTCCGCCTTGGCCTCGGGCATGAGCCCCAAGGCACTGCCCTACCACTGAAGCAGAGTGCACACCGCCCGAAATCCGCTCATGACACGAGAAAACCCGAGCGTGCGAGGAAGGCGCACCCTCAAGCACAAACGCGCTTTCCGAAGATCTACATGCGACGCCTCTCGCCACGAAGCCTAAAAACGCCGTGAAAATAAAAGCCGAAGACAATTTGGAAAATGACCTCGCGCCACCAGAGGAACATGAAGAAGTGTAAGATGGCTCATGAATGAAGATAAACAGCCGCAGTAGGCGGTTAAATCTAGCCATGGAACGCCAAATAGCTAGCGCTTCTGCAGCACCGCGTCAGATCACAAGGCTTTCAACGAACCAGGGAAATCGACCGAAGCTGCCACCCCACCTCTTCCGAGAAATGACTTCAAGGTGATCATCCGACCTCTATACAATATACACCTAAATCATGGGAGAACCATACATGTGGAAACATCCTTCGCAACAGACTAAAAGCAGACACTTCGAATTTGTTTGACAAAACCGTTTTACGTTCAAATAAACTGCGCATCGACGCGAACCAAATATTCATATTTACAGCACTCCAGATTCTAACCTTGCGAATAAGCTGACCCAACACCAAACGTTGCCTGTCGCTGCAACCGACTACGCAGGCATGGCATACACGGCAGCCCCGGACAAATCAGTGAAAGCGGTTGTGCATAGAGTTCCTCTGGGAACAACACCAGACAACGTTTTGGACAACGTGCAAGCTCCAGGGCATAGAATTTTTTCGAAATGTTGGGAGAAACATAGAGGGCAGTAATCTCTTTCGCCGGAAAATGATTCCCTTTTTTTGTGTATTACTTGAACTGCGAAATGCGATGGACTCCCTACTTCCCAACAAGACAGATCTCCTAAATTTGCCTCTATAAGGGACATCTAGCCGATTTGGGTCCTACACCCAAAACTGCACATTCTCAGATATATGGAAAAGCCAACCGGTGACCCCGACCATTCATGTCCGCCCAAAATGTGTGCTGTGCCAGGGAGCACACCCAACGCCAACGCGCGACTGCCCACAGAGCCTGAAGTGCCTGTACCTACCCCGGGCTACCGCCGGGCTGCCACTTCCATTGTCAGAATGAGCCGGCGAGACGTCCCAAGCCTCCCGATAGAAGACCCCTGACCACTGACCCACCCGCCAGGACACCGAATCCGCTTCCAGTCTGGTCACCGAGCCAAGATGGGGCAATCCCAAGAGACCGCCAGTGCAAGAATCCAGCCTCAGCCTCACCCAGGAGCAAAAAGGTAAGCTGGGCACCGCCGCTTTTTCAGAGTACCGCTGCTCAATCACTCCCAACTTTCCAACTGCCAGACATAATCTTGCAAGCAGTCATCCGCGCGCTGACCTGTTCTTTGCAGAATTGCGGAAAGCTAACGAGGTAAATGCCCAACTATTGGCGCAAATTCGGCAACTTCAAGAATTCGACAGACAGCGACAGGAAGAAATCCGTCTGCTACGAGCACCATTAGCAGCAGTGACGCCAACGTCACCGCTTCTATCGCCCTCACGGCCTCTAGAACCAGTGAAAGCTACACACCCACCACTAATGCTTAAAAAAGGTGCATCTAGAAATGAATCAGTCATAATGGAGAGCCAGTCAGTACCCAAACAGTCGAAGCTAAACATGATTATGAACATCAGTTCGTATACGCAGCGTGCAAAGCAGGACTTATATAAGGCAACGTAGGATAACATGCTCGTGTTATCTACTTAACGTGAGAACATAGAGCCTATCATGGATAGAGAGGGTGCGCGGGAAAAAAAAGACAACGGAGATGTCACCTTCAGACGTGAACACCATTTACAAACTCCGCAACATTATTAGTTGTAGGAAAGAAAAAAAAAGCTAACCTGCAGGTGTGGCAGTGGAACTGTCGTTAATACGAGAAGAAATAGGCCGGTCTAGGGCAATTTATATATTAGGCCTACAAGAACACCCGAGGTATTTTCTCTGCAAGAAGTTGCACCCTCTCAAACCGGGTACGTCACATACACAACCGATCCAGAAAGCAAGACAGCCACGTTGGTCAGGCGTAATCGCGCAGTAATACAGCACGCAATAGATGGGACTAATGTTGATCATGTATAGTGAAAATATTTCCACCAAAACTCTGTCATTTAGGCACATGTTTTTAATGTATGCTGCCCTGCTAGCCGCAGGTCAGAATATTTCGTTTACGTTTTCACGAAAACACTTAAATAACAGGTGAAACCGCCCAATCATCGTAGGTGACTAACGCTGCTCATCCTGCGTGTTGATATAATGTCTCCACAATCAAACACGCCCGCCTTTGGGAGACAATACAAAAACTCATAATTACAATGGTCACAGACCGAGCGCATCGCACAAGGGTAGGTGATAGCGTGTTCTGAGACACGTGTCCTGATTTAACTCTAAGAACACAGAATACGCGGAGTGGAAGAATGCCGAAAAACAATGGGAAGTGATCATTATATTGTCGCTACGCAGTTTCTCGTTTCACATACCAAGAAAAATACAGGAGGTAGCAAGATTACAGATTGGCACTCCTTCTGTACCACCAGAAATGGCACCACATCTGAAGTTGAATTCATTCAAGATTGGATTGCCCAGACACATGCAGACGTAAAAACGTGCACACAGAAGTGTCTCTAACTATACATGCACCTGTCATAGACTGCCACCTCCTACATTTGTGGGCTGCAAGAAGATGTCTGCGAAACATATGGAAGTGTCAAAGGCACAACAGAAGGCTTAAACTGATAATAGCCAAAATCACGGAGAAGGCTGCAAATTATGCCACAGAGTTATCGCGTATAAATGGGCAGCAGCTGTCCAATGGTTTGCAAGGCCCGTTGAGCATAGCTAAAACATGGTCACTGCTCCACCACCTGCTGGACCCGACCAGAGCAATTGAGCGCCTCAGCAAACCAGCCACCTCATCGTGCATGAACACCCGGGTAATGATGACGAATTCCTGGATGCGCTAAGAAATATATAGGTTCTAAAATCTAAAATGTAACATACCTTGAGTACGCAGGAGAACGGAACAAAATACTAGACCGCCTTAAATGGGGGTTGAAGTCAAACAAGCACTTGCCGCTGTCACTCGCAACACAGGTCCGGGCATATATCAGGTTACAAACCAACTCCTGAGCCATAACAAATATTTACAATGAACACTGGGAATGCGGCACCCTTCCTGATGATTGGATACACGCCCACAGTTAACTCATACAGAAGGCGAATAAAGTTCTCACTCTAGACAACTTGAGACGGATATCACTCATGTCGTGCCTCGCGAAACTCCTCCAGCCCATAATTCTGAGCCGTCTGCAGCCACCATAAGGATAACGCGAACTGCTTCCTTAAACGATGTTTGGTTTCCCACCGAAACTATCAACCCAGGACATTCTGCTACACCTCAAAAACGACGTCATCAAGCAGGCCTCTCTACACTGCGTCAGGGCGATTTTGGGGTTATATCTGAAAGGAGCCTTTGACAATGTAGCCCATCATGCTACCCTCGAAAATCTAATGGTACCAAACTGTGGCGTACGAAAGTAAAAATTTCACCCGATGCTTTCTGACGAACTAAACTGCCACAATAGGAATCGCCGATTTCCGCACAGACACTATAAGAACCCCGAACAAAGGCACACCACAATGCGCCGTACTCTGCCCAAGCTATATTACAGCCAAGATGAAGCTCCCATCAAAACTGCACGAGATTAAAGGCTTCCATCATGCTATGTATGGCGATAATAAACACAATTTCACCAACAGGGAATTGGATGGCCAGATAGAAGAAAAAATGCAAAGCGCTGCACATACGCACAATCCAGTGGGCTACAATGCGAGCCTGAGAAATCACAATTACTTTTATTTCACCGCCGGCGACGAGGGTTCGCATTTGAGCAACTCAAGATCAGACTGAGTTAGGACGGGCAAGCAATTCCCATTTTCGATCGAACACGCATCCTTGGCTTGCATATACAGCAAAATTAGAACAGCGGATACAGAGTTTATCAAATAACACAATCAGAAGCCCAAACGATGCCAATGATTGGCCTAATTACCAACATACATTACAGGTTCAAGGAATGAGATGTGAGGGGCCTTTTAAAGCCTCAATTATCAGACGGATCATTTACGCTACTCCGTATCTCCATCTCAAAAATTAGAGAAAGGAAAAGCTTGATACCGTCCTCCGCAAGGGTTACAAACAAGCCCTCCGTCTACCCCCACCACAGCAACCAGAAAGAGCCTCTCCCTAAGCGTCCACAACACGGTGGAGGAGCTTAGCACAGCCCACCTTATAAGCAAGCGGGAACATTTAACGCTCACTCCTACTGGCATACATGTATTCCGTCGTCTCGGATATTCAACCAACCCTAGAAGGCACACCCCGAAAATGGAGTATTTATGCCTCGAGCTCAGAGAGAAACTAATTGCTGCACCAATACCTCGGAACGTGCACACCGAGCACCTCACAGGGCGAAGATCGACGAGAGCCAAATATATTCAGTCCAGATTCGCAGCCACTCAGATTCGACGTTCACGGACGCAGCCAAATATCTGCATAGGGCTCAGACCAACAGGAGACTGCTTCGCCCTCCGTGGCAGCTATAGGCAGCTATAGCCACGGCCAAAGTATCCAGCGTGTCAGAGCAAAACCACGGATTCGTCATCACCGACTCCCAGGCCGCCTGCGAGAAGCTTTGGAAGGGGCAAGGTCTCTTCTATAGCGCTCCGCATTCTCGCCAGCAAGGCGCCAGATCACCTCCCATGTTTACAATAGTATGAAGTCCTAGACTTGACTCCCTTTGTGGCAATCGGCAAGCTAATGCTGTCGCCCGAGTCAATGGCTCCCGGGCGGCACTGGAGAAATGTTTCCAGGAGCCCATAATGCTGCAATACAACGCATTTCTACAGCACCAGTGACTTATTCGACACGCCTTTCCTCCTCCGCCCAATCAATAACGAGAGAACAAGTGACATTGCGGTGTCAACTACAAACAAACAGCTTCCCTAACCCTGGAAGGCTCCACTCCATATATCCTACAATTCACCCTTCGAACATATGGCTTGCTTGTACAACTCAGTAAGCCTCCTTTTACAACGTTACGTGGGCCTTCCACGACATTCGTAAACTTCCCCGAATACCCAACCCAAATCTTGAACATTGGAAAGCTGCGTTGCTCAGCTCGGACACAGAAGATCAACGACAGTTGTTACGACGGGCCACGAGTTCAGCCAAAGCTACAGGGCCCTGGAATCGGGGCACTACCCCTCCTCAAGCAAACTACATCCTTGCCTAACCAGCGTAAAATAAAGTAAAATGGCAGTAGCCTTTCGCTGTTGTGGTTGGCGCTGGCGCTATCTACTCGTGTCGAAATATACTTGTTAAGGGTTTGATTTAATGATTATATTGTAATGACACGCCTGTTATAGCCTAATGATACCCAGTGTACAATATATTGCACACTCGTTCTCAGCGCTGTAGCGGTTTTCCAACAGCCGCAGAAGCTAAGACCGCCTGTACAAAGAATTGCTCAGACATGTGCTGCCACCTAGCGCAGAGTGGGAGAAATCTAATGCGCGGTTCTTTTTGCGCGCCATTTTGAAGATGGCCTTCGTTCCCGTGGAGTCGTTCTACTCGGCCCGGCCAAGTAAGATTCTAGTATTTTCTTACCGCTTTACGAAATGGTTTGAAATTTGTGTTGAATGGATTCTTGAATGTGTAGGGATCATCTAGAACTCAATTTTATTTCGCGCAAACGTGCAGTTTGTTTGTTGTCGAGCTGAAATCTTTTGTTTATAATTTATTGCACACTGGGATCGAGGTACATTGTATTAGGTATTTTCGAGTGTACGTGTGCGCTGTATGTACTGTTACGATGACCGGGCAGTAAATTGATATTTTTCTCTACCAAATAAGCTTTTTTGGTTTATAATACAACGTTATCGATTTCGGATTTTCTGGACTGTGCTAGGGCTGTGGCTGAAAACTGCCGTGCCGATTTTGGAAGCCATTGCTTCTCAGGACACATCGGATCTCGACTTGTCAGAAGACGAAGAGGACACGACTGTTTTACTGAGTATGTTTTATTATTCTTCTCCCTCCTCCTCCTCCTGCTCGTCCTCATCCTCGTCCTCCACCTCCTCCTGCATCTTCTCCTCTTCCTCCTCCTCCTTCTTCTACTCCTTCTTCTTATTCTTCTCCTTCTTCTTTATTTAGTTCATTCCTTTTGTTGTTTATTTTAATATTGACTAATTTCCAAACCCGATTCCTCAAACACAAGAAGAAAAAAGCTTCCAAAATTTTTAAATTTTCCTGGAATCATCCACCTAGGCAGTTATCTCTTTGGTTTTCACGACTGTTGTTTGACCGATCGCCTGATTGGGTATGCGCCAATAATGTTAAGGAACAACAATAACAACAAACACCCCTCCCAGATGCTTCTTCTTCGACCACGATAGCACCATTGCCTCCTGTCTCTCAGGACAGCGGGCGCCAGACACATGCCTGAGCTTTCTGAACCAAAATCACCATCAAGGTGCCGTAACCCCGGATTATCACAACACTCGAATTTTTGGTGCACTCGTTGCGACCATTTTTTTTGTTTAACTTCCTCAAGAAACTGCTTGAAGCAGTTTCATAGCTAGAATTTCCAGCTGGAGAACTCTTTTCTTTTAATAAGCGCAATATGTGATATTGTTTTTTTTTTCGTGCACTGAATCCCGGTGTGCAATATATTGCACATACCATGGTAGGCCAACGTCATATTTTACATCAATACAACTTTTGTTATTGTAATTTCCTGTGTCCAATGGCCTTCAGTACACGTTTTCTTCTATTACACGCGGCAGGTTGTTCGTCGGGTCTCACGAGGATACGGTACCATTGAAATCAGTTACAGGTGGCGTGTTAAGGTGGGAATAAGATTTACATTGACTTTTGTCGCAGAAATGCACTGACACTTTCCGCGTAGTGATTCGTGGAGAAATTGCTGGACACATTCGCAGTGAATGACGTTTCTGCTTTGTAAAGTTTTGTGCGGGATTGGTGTCTGTAACTTGCTCGGAACAAGTGGAATGCATATGGAAGCTGCGATGGAAGCATCAGGAAGCACCGTGCTATGCTGTCCTGATTCCGGGTTTACATCGCTGGCTTGCTTTTCACAGCTATATGCATACAGGTTGTTCTAAACAGCGAATTGTGAGTGTGCCGAGTGAGAATGTCGAAACGGTTCCCGGGAGAGAATGTTCTATTGTGTAAGAAGAAACCCATTGGCAAGTTCTGGTCTTGTTAAACGTTTAAGTATTTGTCAATGTTAGTTACCGCAGTGCTCTGTTGATACTTCACTTTTATGAGACCTGGCGTCACACATGAACCTGCGGCATCTGTGGTGCTTGCCTTGAGGCATGCGATTTGCTACTGCCCCTGCTTTACGTACCTGAAAACTCCACTGTAGCGTAACGCAGCGCAAAACAAACTTTTGCGTTCCGTTATGTTGCATGCATGTGGCATTGATTCCTATACACCTATCTACGTTCCTTCCGCAACGTGCAGCGAATTAAGTAGCTAAACTACAACTGGACCTTACATTTTATTTGTCAGTGAGTCACCCACTGTGCCCCTTTGTTGTGTTCCTTAGCTTCCGCTTAAGATGGCGTAGCCTTTCTTGCAGTTTGACAAGAATTGTTGGCTATGTAAGACTCTTCATTCGCCTTCTCGGATTGGGAAGTACAAAGTGCCACTGTGGCGTGGAGGTTCTCAATTATATATTTGGTAACTTCGAATTCCCAAAGGTAAAATACGCAGTGCTCGCGCTGATATGTTGTCATAGGCGGTCACTTACCATTACGGGCGTGATATTGCATGCCTAATTCGAAACTGAGTACCGCGCTTTGATATTCTGTTTTTCCGCTCTTGCGGTGTATGTTTGTCAACTAATTAGTTGTTAGTGCCTAATTGGTTGTGCTGTTTCTTTCGCATCTAGCTTTGGTGTTAGCACAGACACTATTTTCCGCCATGATGGATACGCTACCTCGCTAAAAAAAGGCTTCCCAGTCTGTTGTTCTTCACAATTTGTGCGGCCTTTGTAGATCGTCATCAGCCCAACGGTGGCGTACAGATGAGCTCAGAGGTACAAGCCGCTCCTGGCATGCGCCATTGCGCCCTGCACTGTGATGTGGTGAATTGTTTGCATTGCGGCAATAGTTATGGTAATTTACGAGCGAGTAAAAAGTAATAGGGTGGTGGTTGAGTGAGTGGCAGGTGAGCGGCGAGTTTGTGAGTGAATGAGTGACCATTTGTTTGTTCTTTAGATTTGCGAAATGTGCGTCAGCTTTGGTGCTGCGTGAAAGGTGTCACGTAACCACCATTATCGCCATTTCGAAGGCAAGAAGAAATTGCGAACTTGTGTCCTTTTGCGCTCGTGTTGATTTGTGTTTAAAATTTTGCAAACAAGGCTGCTCTCAGCTTTGTACAAGGAAAGTACTCAAATTGCCGCTTTTAAAACAAAAAGTTTTTGAAACTGCATAGTACTGCATAGGTTATCTAGACCAGATCAGAACTGCATAGAACTGCATAGGTTATCTCGACCAGATCAGAAAGATGGACTCAGGAAAGCCGTTGTCTAGTTTCAGAAAACACCCATTTATTGCACATTTGGAAAATCCCTAAAGCAAAACACTACCGCAATCGATTGCACAGAAATTTTAAACACTCATAAACCTAACTGAAAGTACCAAAGTACAATTCAGATCAAAACTCGAAAGTGTCTACAAAAAGCTCTACATCATTTATTCCAATACACCCATTAGTAACCAGAAGCACTCCGAAGGCCGCGAAGTCCGAAGGTAGCGAGTCGGTGGCAGCCATCCCCTCTTGCTGAAGCCGGCGTTTGCTGCACGTGGTCGTTCACTGGACGGCGTGGGCTTCACGCCTCCCTGTGCGGCTTCCCTGCTTCTACCTTCTCGTAGCCGTTGCCGTTGGAGGTTCCAGGTAGGTCTCGGCACAAACGTACCCTTTCAGGGCCGTCAAAGCGAATGTCCACACAGCGTGGACATTGGCCGCAGGTGCCCGTCCACCACCGCTGGGGCCACGAAGACAACAGTTCGTGGTGCACCTAGAATGCCGCAGCCGATGAGAAGTTGGCCCGCTCACGCCCAGGATTGGTAGGCATAGTCGTTGGCCGTGGCCACAACCCTCTGGCTTGTCCCTTAAAGCTCACGTGCTCCTGCCGCCTCCTGGTTTCTTTCCTGCCGGTTTCTCGCCTTTGGGTTTCTTTGTGCACCCGTCTTTTATCGCCTCTAGGATTGATCACTGTGCGCTATTCATGGCTCCTTGTCTTTTTGTGTTCATATGTGGTCATCACGCCACTGGACTTCTGCGCGTTGGTCTCTAATTGGTTGTTTAGCGCGGTGCCATATTTGGCCACAATGCCTCGGTGTTTCCGCGCTGGTGTTCGCTCAGTAGTTCGCTCCTATCGCGGCGTTCAAATTGGCGTCTACTCTAATCTTGGTTCTTCGTAAGCTCCTCTTTTCAGCTTTCGCTGTTAGCAGGCGCACTTTTTTGCTTAGCCTGGCTTTCTCAGCAGAGCTACGTTCATGCACTCTTGGTGGTCTACCCCTGATGCAGTCTTTCTTTGCTTCGAACACTCACCAGGAGATGGCTGCTCTTTCTCGCTCATGTCCGCGCGGGGTCGCTTATTGACTTAAAATGCTTGGGTAACCCTTTTGCTTGCACCCACTCTCTCCTTCATGGTAGCCCTGTCAGATTACTTTTTTCGCTGCCTTTGTTCAACTGCAATGCATTCAGTCTCATGACACTGTCCTGGTTGCTCTGAAACACCGGTCGCTTTCCGCGCCCTAGTGTCCGCGTTGACAATCGCAGATGCTGAGATACATACGTCACTGTCTAACCAATTTGCACTATGATTTTCTGGGATGGCGCTAATGTTAGTACCTATGCACTGGCCTACCCTGGTCGACAACGCTGACATGTCTCACATTTGCCTGGCCGTGACAAGGTGGTAGCTATCGTCTCTTGCTGCTGCTGGAATTCGATGCGCGCAGTCATTGTCTGGGCGGCGAGGGCTCCGCGCATCAAGATTCGTTTCCTCGGTGGGTAATTCCTGGTAGCCGCTGCCGCGGGGGGTACTTGAGGCCACCGTTAGCGGCGGTTATTCGTGCGTTAGAAGAAATGGGCTCCTCGCGTCTTGTCGTTTCGTCTGTGGCTTCCCCCTTGCAGCAGCTCCCGCCGGAGGTCCCATGTTGGTCTTGGCATGGCGGCAGCCTATCGGGGCCGTCGATGCGAGGGTCGACGGATCGTGGACATTGGCAGCAGGTGCGTTAACGCATCCGCTGGAGCCACGAAGACAAAGGGTTGTGGTGTCTCTAGGATGGCGCAGGCGAAGCGAATTCAGCCGGCTTCAACCCAGGATTGGTAGGCATATTCTTTAACCTTACAATTTCTTCGTGCCTCGTTCTTTGAAGCGCACGTTCTCCTGCCGCCTTCTGGTTTCTTGCTTTCCGGTTTTTTGCCTCTCGGTTTCATTATGTCCCCAGCTGATCTCGCCTTCCATGCTTGATCGCGGTGTGCTTTAATCGGCTCTTTTCCGTTGCATATCCATAGATGGTAATAACGCCACTGGTTCCTGCGCGGCGTTCTCTAATTAGATGACCTGCGCGCTGCCATGCTTGAGCATGATGCCTTTGGGTGTAGGCACTGGCGTCCGCTCATTGTTGCGCTCCGGGCGTACCTATGAAATTGGCGTTTTTTTGTTATCATTTTCTTGTGGGGGACTTTGTGCATCCCCTCCTAAAGGGTGTCCTGACCAATGACAAACAGGATCTGCTTAGTAGAGCTGCTTGTTTGGGCACCGCGCGCTACCATTTTAGTAACCCGTGCGTGTTGTTTCTATTATTGAGATGCTGTATGGGCTGAAGCATATCACTCAGTGACCAAAATGTCACATTTCCCAATGTTATCGAGGTTGTAACCTTCTGTATTTATGTCGATTTATTTCCGCTATACTCCATCGTATCCTGCCGCCATATTCTCACTTTTTAGATTCAGAAAGAGTAAAGACGTATTTGCAGTATTCATAACCGTTTTATTGCCCCTACGGTGACCTTTCGTGGTTGTACTGTCAAAGTACCAGCGTGAATGGCTCGAAATATTTCTCCAGCCCCTCAATAAGGCATGTCTCATTACAATTTGCAGCTTCGCTTGTCAAACAAAATTATTTTTTTTTGCTCCACAATTTAGCGTCCTTTTGATATAGGTTTCCATTTGGTTATATTGAAGACATCTATAAAATAGAATGGTTTTTGTGCCCAAGAAACAGAAAGCGAAGCAGAAATTCCCGGGCTGTAAAGAAAGAAGCAAAATGAGTGGGACCGCGAACAATTAGGCGCGGTTGGGAGTTGTGAGTGCGTGTGGGTTGATGATGAGAATGCTGAGTGAGAGTGCATGTGAGATGAGGGAGCAAGTTCTGAGCGAAAATTCGGCTGGTGAGCTGGCAATGTGAGTTGTGAGTGCGGGGGTGTTTGAGTGGCGAATGCGAGTGCTCACCGAGAGTGCGAAAGAGGGCCAGTGTTGAGCGTGAGCGCGAGTGGGTGCGAGTGGTGAACGGGATCGCGAGCAATAGTGAGTGGTGATTGCGAGTAGTGAGCGCGAGCGAAAATCAGTTCGATTAGTGAGTAAGATAGAGATAGTGAGCCGAGACAGTGCAGGTGGTGGTGATCTGTCGTGAGTGCGTGCGCAAGAGAGTGCGTAAGGAAAATAATTTTCTTGGTGCCTGTGAGCGGGTGCATCCAGTTTTGAGGAGGAAAGAATGTGTGAAGTGTTAAAGAAATCTTTATTTCTTCTGGTTTATGATGACGTTAAACAGTTGGGCGCATTACCGGTATTTAGAAATGAGGCGCTCTGCAGAGTGATGTGTCAGAATAATCGGTCTCATGCGGCAAAAGCTATTTAATTTTGAATGTGGTAAAACATTGGTTATTACGTACAGGCAGAAACCTCAGCGTCTAGTGCTTTTCTACCGCATTAGGGAGCTCTTCTACAAAAACGTCATAAGGTTAAGCAGCTTCGGGTGCTTTTCTGAAGCACGGCCTCCCTTTTCACTTTCGGCTCATCACCCGACGACTGCTCTGCAGTTTCAAAATTATGTTTTGGATTTCAAAACAATTGTCTTCTCCCTTACTGTCTTCTCCCTTTGTGGTCTTATTCTGACATACGCATAGTTCCTTTCCCTCCTTCCGTGAACTGGAGACTAATTGGTTTGAATGCTATATTCATTCACAAAATTGCTAATGGTGACCCTTCTTGTGCAGCTCTGCTTACCTGTTTAGAGGCCCGCAAAAACTCACATGTTGCAACGCCTTTTTTTGGCCGCTGCGAGCAACTGGAATCATTTTCAACACGTTGCCATCTTTTGAGAAAGCGTTTACATTTACCGTACGGCACTGTTCAATACAGTAAGGTAAACATCTATGATATCTCTGTCATTTTGTGTAGTGTTTTTACTCGATGGCGGCAATATAATTTTTATAGGGTTATGTTTAACAAAAAGATAGTTGAACATTTTTGAACTTGTTTTCCAGGAATATTTCGTCTGATAATTTTTCCGTATACTACTGCATTACTTTTTTAGTTTTTTTTCTGTCATTGCTTGCTGCTCTGCCAGATGAGTGGTCTTTACAATACAAAAAACGGCAATAGAGTCATTCGTTGAATATTGTTACACTTGATGCAGGTGAACGGACTGTTATTTCACTGCTTCACGGCTTCACTTCACTGCTTAGCGGACGTACTTCCCAAGAAGACTAGTTTTGGTTGGCAATTTTTTAACTGAACACACCTTTCAATAAGCCTGCAGTTTATTATTTTATTTAGACTGCTTCACGTCTGTGTGCGTTGCACGTATGTTTTGATCCGTGTGTTTCTTGCATTTCCTATGTCACAGCTGCTGCGCCAGCACTCAAGCCATTCGCTGTTTTCGGGCTCGTAAAAAATTGATTGATTGATGGACTGAAAAAAATAATATTATAATATTATTAGTCATAATAATATTATTATTATCATTGCTAATAATATATGATGATTATTATTAATATTATTATAATATTATTACTAATAATATTATTATGGTTATTGTACGATGTTTTTTTGCAATGCACCATAGCTTACAGTCTCTGTTATTCGTATAATGTAGTTTGGATACCACTTTAAATTTCATTCTCTGTGGTATTCCAGTTTATTGTTTTTCATTCAGCCACATTTTTCCTGGCTTTTTATATCTGAGCCGCTGATTTATTTCAATACGGCATTTTTTCTTTTTTTCTCAGTGTACGAGCACCAACGCTCTGGCTGTTCTATGGCACTTTAATAAAGGTTGATTGATTGATTGATTACTATTGTTATTATTATTCGCCGCATGGTTACACCGAGAAAGAACAAGTGTCTCCTCTGCTGCCTCACTTTCTTTGGTAAGCAGAAGTTTTTAGTTGTTCCGTGTATAAACGCAGTGCGCAAGGAAAGTACATTGTTTTTCGGGATGAGGAATTAGTGTTGGATCTCTTGGGCAGAGTGGTCGTCTGTAATCTCTGTGGGGCTTCCACGTCACGCGCTAGGTCTACCGACCACGACGAGCGAACCCGCAAAGACGGGCAGCCAGCAAACGTCTTGGCCGAATGAATGGCGTCCCTTGTCGGAGCAAGCTTCGTGCCTTCTGTCTGAAGCCTGCGCCAGCCTCTCTTTTCTGGGCGATGTAGTCACGGAGCTGCGCAAGGAGATGCGGCTTTCCCGGAAATTGTCGGCTAACACGACATCTGGTCAACTGTTAGACCACTTGTCGACTGTGCAAGTCACGCCATTGTCGTGCAAGCGCTTTAGGACAGATTATGACTACGATTCTTCATTTTGTGTAACAGTTGACGAGGAGTGTTTTAGGTGCGTGGGAAACCCGTGCATGTGGCCACATGATTGCATCTTCAAGCCGCTCCAATGCAGAATCCACGCTGGCATCGTACAGAGCTTTGAAATTACTTAGAAAGAGAAGTATGAATGATACTCTTGACATTTACTATCAAAAGATTTGAGGTCAACATACTAAGTCCTCCACATTTCCCAGTGATGTTGTTCTGTCAAACGTTTCGGCCATTTTTATTAACGAAACCCAACTTTGCAATGATATCTCGTGTTCTAACTGTTTTTCTTCGAGCTATTAAATTTTTAAAAGCGACAGAAAGTTGACTCCGCCTAAGCAAAAGAGTGGTGGTTTTCTCTTTGCAAAGGGTGGCGGTTTTCTCACATGCGTGCGGCGGGCTAACCTAGACACCTCAGAGGAATCAATCTTAATTGAGGTAGGCCTTAAGAGGAGTGACAAGCTGCTCAGCGGTGCATTTTATATATCCCCGAAAATTTTACCGTCTGACTTTAGGTGAAACCACATCTATCGAAAACGTTTTATACGCACACTGAACCCACAAGCTTTTCACTGGAACAGCCTTTTATATCAGCAAAAATATCAATTTATCAGCGGAGAAATGCAGAATGTTTTTAGAATGTCAATCGTTTACTTTCTTGCAGCAGATGTCGCATATGCCAAACTTTTGTGGTAATATTCGAGATGTGTCTTCTGAAACTTCAGAAACGTACAAGTATGTACCTCCGAAATATCTTTGGTACACCCCGACAAGTATTATCCCCCTCCTATTTTGTCTGTTTCTGTCACTTCCCTGTACCGGTATGGTGGTGTTGACGATTATGCACACCGCAAAGTGCTTTAGGCTTGGAGGTTATATTGGTCTGTATCACTTTTATTCATCTGCTGAAAGGTCAAGTGTTTTTGATATCCATGATATTGACGAAGAGGTTTTATGTTTTACCGAAATGGCGGCAAATGCATGAAAAAGTACATTTCTCTTTATAGGCCCCTTCATATAAAATTTCTTTACGGGTTCTCTAAATAACATCGAAGTGCGCTTATCCTAACGAACAGCGCCCACAAAAAGGCAAAGTGTTCACGGCTTCACAAGTGGAAAGCAGAGTTTGTTTGGTATCACTCAGTTATAAAAAGCCTTTAATGGTGAGACGACCTGCTGTATTTTCTAGTCCTTAAAGCACCTGTCTCTAAGAAACTGGCCGACCTGAAGAGTTTGGCACGCCGCTGCTCTAAGGCGTGTAAAGAACACATTAGCCTGCATAATTTCGACTGTGAAGAGGTTGATCATGTGGACATACGCTTTACCCAGTATTTTTATTTTGTCTTTCAACCACCTGACGCTAACTAATAAAGCATATTGTTCAACAATATGTGGTATTTATTACACTCTTGTTGGATGAAAAACTTGTAAACGACAACCTTAAACAAATATCGTGGCACGCTCCATAGCCCAGCAAAGAAAGCTTAAGCGTGAAGGTATTTTTCCCGGCAAAAACCCACAAACCTGAATTTCCGTTTCGTGCCATTGTCTCAGAGAACGGTGCATGGCAAAAGCCCCTTGCGTTATTCTTGCAGCAAAAGCTCAAACTTTTAGTTATTGACGATCCCTTTATGATAAAAAACTCTGACGCAGTATTAGATTGTGTAAAATCCAACGACATAGGGCATTTAGCGTGTTCAATCGATATTAAGGACCTTTTTTATTCACTCCCCCTGAAAGACCTTATAAACTGCGTTCATAGCGCAACTGACAACCAAGGTGTTGTGGGCTTCCAGACCTCAGCTGGTATGGCGGACCCTGCCTTTTTAAAGCATTTAAACTTTTTACCTTACTTCAACGTTCATGTCATGGGAAGGGGGCACGTTCTTTAAAAAAAACGGGATCTGCATCGGGTCATGCATCGTACCTATTTTGAGTGATTTGTTTTTAGCCTATCACGATCGTGTTTTAAGTAAGCATTTCTCTGGGTCGAATGTGAAACAAGTTCTTAGGTATGTCATCGACTACCTCGTAGTTTTAAATTGTAAAACTGTCAAGTTTGACGATTCGGTCTCCCGTGTTTTGGCGATTTTTAATGACGGTCTTGAGCCCTTGGAATTGACGCTTGAGGTTCAACTGGACGGTTCTCTCAAGTTTCTAGATATTCTGTTTAATTTTACTCAAAAACATGTGTGTTTGATGTACAAGCCCCGTGCGTCAAAGCCGCTACTTCCTTATTTTTCCAATCACACAAAACTGGTAAAACGGAGCATTGTTAAATCTTGTCTAGCAAATTTGTTTTTGAAGTCATGTGCACAATCAGCAGAAAAAAGCTTCTTGGCTGAAATCAAACGCCTGTTGTCTGCTGGGTACCCACAACATTTTCTGACCGCAGTGGCTCGTTACTTACTAAGGGAGTTAAAACGTGGTGACCGGTACTGCCCGGAGATAAGGCGAAGAAAAGAAAAATTTGTGGTGGTTCCTTATAAGCGCAGGGTGGCGCATAACCTCAAGAAGATTGGCATGCGGGCAGGTGTTGATGTAATTTTCTCTGCTTGCAAGAAGCTTTCGAAGCTGTGTCCGATGGGGAATGGCGGTGGCAGTGGAAAAGGGGGGTGCTCGAAGAAATACTGGGAACAATTAGTTGAATGCGATGAAGGCGTTATTTATTCCCTCCCGCTGGATTGTGGAAAAACCTATGTCGGCCAGACGGGCAGATGCCTTATTGATAGGCTGAGAGAACATAAAAACCTCGTAGAAAAGACGACTGTTTCGGGCCACCTAGCTGCGCACGGCAAAGATTGCGACTGCGTGCTGCTATTCGGGGACTGCTCAGTCATTGCTAGAGGGAAGGACAGACATACACGGGAGGTTATCGAGGCCCTCGAGATTGAACGTCTTCATAAAAAATGCGCCAGCAGACCATCTGTTGCACTATCAGAAAAAGAAAAACAGTATCTGGTGCAACGAGCGTAGAAGGCGGGGCACGTCATAAGTGTTTGTCATATTTTTGGGCCTTGTGATTGGGTGTGTCTTGGTTTATAGGTCTTTCATGGCGAAATAAAAAAATCTGTTGTAGTTCAGCGCTTGTCCTGTCTTCTATTCATTGTGTCGTCGTGTTTATGCGCTGTCAACCCTTTATGGCGAATAAATCACTCATTTTTGTGTGGTGCAGATAAAAAAAAACTCTTGAAGGCTTCAGGCATCATTATTGTGCCTTCTTTAACTTCCATTTATTATAACTGTTAACTTTTCGGCAAATTTTCTTGTGCATGAAAGATCGCCTAAATTTTTTCAATATTCAAGTGTTTTGATAAGTCACCCGTTGTTGACTATTGCCTGATCTTACTCCTTTGTGTCGCCTCAAAACTCATTGAATCAGCTCTGCCGATAGTTCTTTCTGCATCCTCAAGTACATTCTGATACCAAGTGACCACGGCTTTTTTCGGGTCCAGAAACTATGTCCAGAAATTCACCACTGGATTCGTAAACCCCAGTGAAGCATTTGGACACCAAAACATACCGCAAAGACTATCGGAGCGCGACTCCAGCCCGGAAACGTTACCCCCTACGCCGGCAGCATGGGCAGTCCTTGTCTTCAGGCCTGGCGGTACGAGCCTCCCCGTGGAGGATCAACGCCAACCAACCACGATGGCGAGCTCCGTAATACCACGAGCAGCAATGGAGTATGACGAATCCATCCGCCAGACGATTCATTCAGCTAACCAGTAGAGCAAAGTTTGTGCAGCGTGAATCCACCAGGATCTCCGCAAAGCGCGAGCCGAAAATTCAGCAACGCCGAGCAGCAACTCTGCAGATAAGCCTCATGAGCCAGCACGCGCCATTCCACCTCGCCGCGTTCTCGACTCGCATTACATCACCGTCTATCGACGTAGAACGAGCTGGCGTGTTCGAGCTTGCGCCACGTGTGATTTCGTACAACGTTTGATCGCACCTCTGTCGGTGACCCACGGCTGGAGTTTTTGGAACGCGTCACCATCCAAGCCCAACCGGTGCAGAATCCTGTAGCCGGCATCCAAGACCCCTATTTCGCCCCCGTCCCCTCATAAATAAGAACGATCGCTCTCGGGCAAACCAGCTTCGAAATCACGGCCTCCATGAAGCCCCCCCCCCCCCCCCGGGGACTTCCCCAGGAGAAATGCACTGCCTGCCCGAAGACATCGACAATGAAGTGAACTTACCTACTCGAACTGACTGCTGCCAATTAGCCTTACCTTATTCATGCAAGGCTACTGGGCCAGACATCTGGAGCCCTTCCGACCTTCAATGAAAGCAAAATACCTTTCTACGGGTAAGTTGTTTGCGAACTCATTCGCTGCCGCCCGTAGAGGCGACAGGTGCAAGTGTGCCAACAGTGCGGGAAAGTGGGCCTTTGCCAGGACGTGTGCACCCCCTGAGTTCCCAAACTGTTTCAAGTGTGGTGCTCTTAGCCCCCACCAGACAACACCTAAGCCCCAAATTGCAACATCTGTGATCACCCACACCCCACTGCCAGCAAAGAGTGCCCCAAAAGGCATGTTCTCACCCCGCCACCACGAGGCCGAAAGCAACAACTTGCCCAGCTCCAGGCCCACCTACGAAAGCAGCAGCGGCACCAACCACCCGCTGCTAGAGTCCTTGATCACGCACTACCCACGGGCCAGGTGACCTGTCGCACAACAACCCAATATCCCTATACATAACACATTTTCTGGAAAAATTCTCCCCGCAACAAAAAAGAAAAACGCAAAGTAAACAAAATCACCAACTCCTCTGTCCTGGTTCTCCCGTCCCCGAGCTCGAGAAGCTGAATGAGCATTTCAACACTCTACAGGACACCACTACAAATGCCGTGTCCGAAGCAACCTCCCCACTACACACCGCAGTGGAAGCACTTACAACACGTAGCCAAAACTTGAACAGGCAATCTCAGCCCTCTCTCCAGCCCCGACCCAATCACTAGCCTCATCACTAAAAGCGAGGTTCCATCTATAGAACGATGGCAGCCTCACTCAGCGACCCCCATATAGCCTTTCGTAATGAGTTCTGCCCCAGCGCCGATCGTCAACATACAACACTGAAAAAATGCAGATCGTACAACAACAAGAAAGACACAATTGGCCTCTATATCCTCCAAAACACCCCTGACATGGTCACCCTAATAGAGGTAAACACACCAAGCCCCCGCCACCGAAACTACGTCTCATTCTCGCAAGACCACCAAAACAGAACTGCCCACATGTAAAACAAGAATACTCATGGGTAGCACCTTTGTACAAGTTATCCCCAGTCACTCTTCCCAACCAAGCGTATACATTCTTAACATGTATACAGCCGCATCCCTCAAGGAAATCGACACCCTCCTTTATGTAGAGCGCAAGATCTCCCCTCCTCCTGGATGGAGATGGTAATGCCCAACACAATAACTGGGGCTACGCACAAGCCACAACAAAGGGCATGGCTTTGCTACAAGCCACTCAGCGCAATGGCTGTGTGCTATACAATGATTTGACCCAACCAACGAGACAGGGCACAAGTGAGGCACAGAACACGACACCCTACTTTACTTTTGCGACCAACACACCAAACGTAATGTCGACTCGCCTGCCGGAACGTTAGGCAGCGACAACTACTTAATCTCTGTTACAATTATGATCCCCCACTCTCCCACCAGGATGATAAAGGCTACAGTCACAAACTTGCCTGCTTTCCGACCTTACCCCACTCCGCTCCCAGCCATAGCGGAAGGCATCACGGCATGAATGGAAGCAGTCAAGAAACTTGTAGGCCAACACACGCCGGAAATAGCCATCACGGACACCAACCCTGACCGAAACCCGCATCTCCTGAAATTCTGAGATGCCCGCGGATGCCTCATCTACAGATGGCAACGTTAGCGCCACAGGAAATTAGGGAAGCGCATACACGCTGGGTAGAGACGGGATCACCAGCCGACTGATCAGAAACGTAGACTATGACCTTCAATATTAGGTTCTAGAACTGTGAACCTTGCCGGCCGAGTGAAAACATTCTGAAATTACTCTTCTATCAAAACCCAACTAGCCCATTTCCACAACGTCGCTTCGTCCATCCAAATGTAATCGTGTATTGGAAAACTTTTGGAGCACCTAGTGCACGAACGCTTGACAACCTACCTAAAAGATCGAGAACATTTCCCCCTCACCATGTTTGGCTTTCGTCAAAATCTCACAACGCTGGATGTTCTTAACACCTAATAGAGCATGTAATTGGTAATATCTGTCGCTAGAGACACAAAGCCATAATGGCCCTAGACAAAAAAGATGCCTTTGACAACGTCACCCTGGCAACCATCGTGAAAAACCTCATCAACACGAACTGTGGATCTAAATCTTACTTCGTCAGAGCCTTCTTCACAAATAGATCGGAAGCATTCTGACTCGGCTCACATACGTAACCCACCTACAACACTCCGGCAAAGGAGGCACCCCAGATGTCGGTAATTTTACCCCTACTATATATAATAGCCATCTTTCATCTCCCGTCACTGTTGGATTCCATACAACAACTTAGGCGTGCATTATCTGCCGATGGTATAACCCTAAGCGCAACAGAAAGCTTGAGTGGTAACCAAAAGAAAGCCCTACAGAAAGCAGTCAACACGACCATCTCCTAACTCCAGTTCAGAGGGCTGACTTGTGAACCCTACAAATCAGTCCTGCTCAACCAACCAAATCAACCATGTCCGGTCAACCCACAAATCAAGCCAGAGACTCTAAGAATATTGAGGGACCAGTTCCACCAACATACGTCTGGCGTGGCCCTCCTACCTCAACTGCAAACAACTATAGCCCAACTCCCCCACCTCACCCACCGCCAACAAAGAGAACCGTCAGGGAAGGGTAACGGCACAGAACAGTGTTAAGAACATCATGTTTATCATCATTAAATGTTGGTGCCGCGTCAGGAGTGCAGTAACAGGCACCCAGTATTAACTTTGAACAGTTCAGGGTAATGCACACCCATACTGTTTCAGACTGCGAAGCTACATTATTACGAAACGACGGTATGTTACGAGATACAGCTACAGTGTTCCACCTCCGTGTCTGCCTTCTCTGTCACATCGATATATCGCCCATGAAAATTTTATTAATGCGTACTTTTGCCGTTAGCCGAGTCTCGACTAATGCAACTACGTCAGCATCACAGGAACTTGTAATAGAGCAGGGTTCATCATTTTTGTTCATTACGCTTGTGATGTTAGAAAAAAACCATACCTACCGGGAAAAAGAATCGCGTGCATCACTGCCCTTTGCTAATGGTTAGGTGGTGGGACTTGACGGATTGGATGAAAGAGGAGGGTGACTGGAGCGTGCACTTGTATTAGAAGCAGGCCCTTGGTAGCCTTTTTTTGCAGTATCGGGACCACGTGGAGCAATTTCGTGAACCGTGTCGACTGACCGGTCATAGGTAAATGTTTTTTTGTTCACAACTAGCTTGTCATGTCTACGTTTGTAATCTGGTGAATTAGGAAGCGCTTTGCAAAATTACACCACCTTCTTACGCGTGAGCCGAGTGGCCGGTGAAAAATACTGGGATACCGTTATGTCACAGTCCTTAAGATTTAAACGCTGTACGAAGACTATCTTTAGTTTTGAAGCTTGGAAATTTAACTATATTCGGTCGACACTTGTTCTTGTTAAGGACCACCCAAAGCTTCGCACGCTCAATGGCTTCGCAAGGCTGTCTGAAATCCATATTTTGGTTTAATATATCAACAATTTTCTTTTCGATTTCCACCCACGACTCTGTTTTGTCAGAAACCCAATGAAAAATTAAATTTTCACGGCGAGAACGCTCTTTTAAATTATCTAAACAAGAATGCAGATCAGCGTTTTGCTCGGTAATCGGCGCAACAGACTCCTGGCCCGTTTTCAAACCTGTTTCAATATTGTCGATGTCGGCAAATCTAGCCTCAATTTTTGACAACCTGTTATCAATAGCCACTATTCTTGAGGTAAGGGATTGCTGTGCGGTCTTAGTTTCGTTGACGGTCTCTAAAACATTATCCTGACATTGTGCGAGGGCACTTGATTGTGGTTTTAGGTCGCGCTGGTGTTGAAGACTTTCTTTACGCGCAGTCGGAGTCTGGGTCTGTAGTTTGTACTTCGGCAAGTTTCTTGTTGTGACCAGGGTTGCTTTCAATATCACTGCAAGAAAGTAGTAGTAGGCCAAATACATAAGAGCGCTCTTTGATAACAACATACACAAAACTTGAGCATACGAGCAGCAGTAAACTATGGTTGTTAGAAAGCTTCGCATATAAAGAGGTTGTGCAACAGAGCTGAACAAGGCGAAGGCAAGAGATGTCAGCCATGGGTACAGCAGTGCCGCTCCCTTGCCCACTGAAGTGGCGCCAGAAGAGGGGGCTTATGTCCTGTTGCGATGGTGCTGCTTCAAAGGATGTGGCTCTTGATGAAACTTTAAGAAAAGGACTGATGGGCATGCGCGCTCTGGCATTCGGCATGCGCGCTCTGGTAGATACTGTCGCTGCTTTCGGCCTCCCCCAAGATAGCGAGCGGTGAAACTGTGGCGAAACAGACAACGGGTCATCTGTTGTTTTGTTGTGCAAAACAACAGATTGGCGTTTGTTTTGTTGTGCAAAACAAACGCCTTGTTGTGCAGCGCCCAAAACAAATCTTCTGTCTTTTCCTGTGAGGTCCGTAAGGGGCGAATCAGTACACGCAAAGTGAGGGACCATTTTGCGTACGTACGAGTCGACGCTAAGAAATGATGGTACTTCTCTTAGGCAGCACGGTGCGGGGTAGTTCACCACAGTCGCGATCTGTTCAGGAAGCGGGTCTATCCCCTCGGTTGAAATCCTGTACCCCAGGTGTGGGATGGAGGTGGCCCAAAATCAGCATTTTTCGCGGTTCAGGCGAAACAAGGCATCGTCTGGCCGTGGTATTACATTATCCAGTTATCGCAGCTGGTCTTCAGGGATCAACCTAAGAACAAGAATATAGTCGAAGAATATCAACATAAGATTGATCTTGCAGTCACCCCAGGAGTAAAATCATGGCTCTCTTGAAGGTGCTGGTGCCATCACCACTCCGAATGCATTTCGGGTAAATTCAAAAACTCCTCACACAGTACGAAAAACGGTCTTGCATTTGTTCTCTTATCAAACGGAGATTTGCCAGTACCCACCACCCAGGAACAGTGATGAAAAGTGCTTAGCTTTGTGCACCGATTCCAGAGCGTTGTCATTGCAAGGCACAAGGTATGAGTCAGGTATGGTTAGGTTCTTCAGCTTCCGGTAGTAAAGAATAAATTTATTCTTTCCATCTTTCTTGCGCATGAGAATGAGGCGAGCAGCCTTGGGGTTGTAAGAAGGTCTGATTGTTCTTGCGTTCTGCATCTAAAGAACCTGAAAGTTTATCAATATTCGCTCCTTTTCGCATAGTGACGTAGCGGTACCGAGACTGGCAGGTTATCACCTGTTGGTATTGAGCGTACGAGGAAGTTAGTGCCGGAAGCGGCAATGTGTCGTAGACGAAAAGAGGTTTTTGGCCCTCCAGCAAGCGGGAAAGAGCATCGGCAAATTTCACGTTGCTTTCATCAATGGCCGGACAAACTGTCCGGTGGTAGTGGGGCACAATTGGACTTGCCCGCACTCTATGCGTACCTCAGTTGGTTTGAAATGAGGTGTTGAGGCAGCAGGATGACGTCTGCCGGCAGGTTCTCAAAGATGAGAAATGCCGTGAAAAAACTGCCGCCTGGCCCGTCTTTATGGTCAGGTGAAAGGTTTTCTACGGTCAAGGCACAGACCCTGAGGCCACGTTGCGGTGAGTGTGTGCACAGCTTCAGAACATCGTCTGAAGCGTGGCGTCGGTGTATGGCAGTGCATTCAGAACTAGTGTGAACCAGGGCAGTAGTGTCACCGATCCTATCAATATGCACCTGATTTAGGTGCAGGGGGGGTACTTGGTAGCGTATCTCTTGCGTTAGCGTGGGACAAGCCTGGTTCTTAGGACCAGGGCGCAATACGAAAAGCATCCCTTAGCTGAAGCACGTCTTTCCTTGATTTGATGAGCTGTTCAGCGCAGCAGCGCAATAGTAGCGGGAGGAAGCCACCTAATGGCACCTTCCTGCCGTTCTTCAGCCAGGCGAATGAACGCTTCTTGAGGCAAATTCTACGGCTACACGGTCAAAACTGCAGCATGGGCTGAGTCGGCCAAGCCATTTAAGACATATCTTCATCAGGCGCTCATATACAACGCCCGGTAAATCACCGAAGGCGGTTATCATTTACTCGCTCCTCCTTACGTAAGTCGAGGGTGAGTGGTCGCCATAAAGTTTGCGTGCTCTGGCAGCATCGTGTGGACTAGCTGTCGCGAGTGACTGCTCGAAGTTCTCAGGCCACGCATAAAGAACGAAGAAGGCATCTAGTTTCTGCAGCCAGCTCACAGCGTCTTTACGGAAGCCATCGAACACTACGACAACGGCCTCCACCGTAAATTTGGCGCCCCACTCAGGAACGAAGCGGAGGTGGAACCAGTGAAGATTGCAAATCGTCGGGTCACTTCGACGGCGAGCTGAAGATGAGCGGTGCTAGGCGGGGTATGTGGCGTGTTGATACTCTTGTACTAAATTAGAGGCAGTGCACGCTGCCCACGGACAAAGATGCTTGGATAGCTGGAATGACTCTGAAGGCATTATCTCCTGAGGTTTGTCTGCTACGTCATCGTGAGAACCTGTGACGGGTGGCAGTTTTGTACGCTTTATTATTTCGTATGTAGCGCTTCTCCCTTCTCTCCTTCTTCGCTTCTCTTCTAGTTTTCTCCTTCACAAAGCATATATATATATATATATATATATATATATATATATATATATATATATATATATATATATATATATATATATAAGAGAAGAAAAATTTCGAACAAGGTAAAAGCACGATTGTGGCCTACGTTTCAGCAAAGAGAACTTGCTTCCCTGAGGAAAGCAATTTCTCTTTGCTGAAACGTAGGCCACAATCGTGCTTTTACCTTGTTCGAAGTTTTTCTTCTCTTGTGTTCTCTACCATCTTCAAAGTTCTACTACTCCCTATATATATATATATGTATATATATATATATTGTAATGCGGGTTTATTGCCTTGAAAGCGGAGAGTAGGAGGGGTACTCAGAAGTGGCAAGCGGATAAGTGTTCCAGCCGGCAGTATATCTCGAGCACTTCACGAGCTTCACGCCGATGGCGATGCCGCTGCGGTGGCTCACCGTGCTGCCTCGTCGTCATCTGCACAATTCAAGTGGTCAATCTCCTTGAGTGGCGTACGCCAATCACAATGACATTGCTGACGGTTGTTGTGGACGCGTAGCTTATCAGTTGCTCGGTAGTGCTCGCATGGTGGCTGCGCGCCACTTGCTCGTCTTTCGCACTACAATATATATATATACAAACATGTATATATATAAAGAAATAATACTTTGGAGAAGGTAGCGCCCCAAGACCTCTGCCAACATTTCAACAAGAAGACTTGTCTTTTTCAAGGCATCAGGGTTCATCTCTGGAACACTGTTTTATAGATAAAGATTGAGCTTGACAGAGACGTTGGAGGTTGTTAAGAGCGGGGCGCAAACCAGGACAGCAAATTGGTTCAACGGTCGTTTGCAAGGAGCGAATTAGTGAGAGAGAATTGGAGGTGTAGTGAATGGGAGAGAACCCCGCACGAGAGAAAGAGACAAAACTACGAGAGGTTAGGGGTTAGCAGGGGGGACTGATTCAGTCTGGAATGCCGGCCGCGGTGCCGGGCGAACTAAAAGGAGTCCTTTCGAAACGTAGCAGAGGTTTGAGGCGGCTACCTTCTTCACAGTATTATTTCTATCTGGTAACCACCTTCAAAGCCCCCTCGTTCCCTATAAATAAATATATATATATAAATATATATGTATATATATATATATATGAGCTTAAAAAAATTCAGAATGCCACAAACCTGTTCAGAGCCACATTTTGAGCAAAGTATTAGCTTTATTACTTAAAATAAACAATTTGTATTTCTATGTCCAGCCGTACGTCCAAGTGGCACATCTATTAGAACAAACGTAGGCCCAAACAATGGGAACATATTCACGAGCACCCATCAGACAGATTCTTTTAAACTTTCCTTTAAAATTATTATTTTTACAAATGATACATCGATGACAATTTATTGGATCGGTCCCATGATGAGGACACCGTGAGTACAGTCATATCCGATTTTAATAATGCTCACAGTGATATGTTATTCTCACTTGAGTATTCAGCTTCTACAATATATTTTCTTAACGTGCAGATAACAACTGATGAAGAGAAACTGGCTAAGTCGGTGTAAAGAAAATTCACAAACTGACACTAATACTTTTTTTACCGCAGCATTGTGAGACACTGCAAAACCGTATTTGCAACAGCCAAGCCCCACGCTTCCCTACGCTTTCTACGCTCTAATTAAAACGAGTTCCCGTAAATTGTTATGAGCTGCGCATTCCGCTCGTACTATAAAAATATCTACTATCACTCACTGATGATTATTTAGAAAGGCATAAGAAGAGGACCGCTCTAGACTTCTTAGCCCACTAAAACCTCAACTTTGTGGTTACAAACAAATGTGATTTTGGCATATTCGGTATCAGGCCGAAACGTCACTGAATTGGTAAGGAGGCACCTCTTCATCTTTCTCCAGACCAAAAAAATGCAACACATCTTCCAGACCTCCACGCGTGGTGTATCACCGGGCAAGAAAAAGTATGAACATTGTAATATTTTCTCGTTCAAAAGAAATTAGTTTCCCTGGTTCCACCCCATGCGGAAAACCTTAGTGCAAGCTGCGTATTATGATGAGACCAACAACGACTGCTCAGATCCGGGCAACTTTATTTTAACACTGCTAATGTAGTTTACATCCTCGAACAAGCTTCTGCCGGAAAGAAGTGCCTTTGTCATGCTGAAAATTTCTTGGAACTCGCTACAGTAATCACTGATCCGATGCAAAAACAAAACGTATTCTGCCCCTTTCCGAACACATCAACTTTCTGAAACATTCCTTCCACCCATTTAGAGCCACAGTCATAACTTAAAATCCTATACAAAAGCAAAGCAGCCAATCAAATCTGATCCACAGATAAAAAAACTCTCTCGAGGGGTGTCAGTGAGTCTGCGGCTATACTGTCATGCTTTCAAGCATAGACACCAGAGCGGACACTAGCGCATCCTACAACTTCTGGAGCCCTGCATGGTTTAGTGTGGTCAACAGGATACTTTTGATTATGCTTTATTACTTATTTTGCACCATTATTCGCAGTAACACATCATTCCACTTCCAAGCATTAAAAGGAATTTTTTAAAATATATTTCATTGCTTTGTATCCTCGCAAGTTGTATCCTCGCAAGTGTACGTAGCATTTTTCACAAATCTGGTTAGTCTTTTAAATTATTTTACACACATACATTCTTTGTTTGTTCTCCCAGTTTGTCAGTTTGTTTAAGTTACGCTGTGAGCGAATTCATACAGTCATCGATGGCAGGGTAAGCAGTGTCCTTTGTTTCCTAGGTCAACAACCATATTTTTCTCTTACGCGCGTGAGTTTGTTCTCATAATGTGCAAGCCCTTGGCACAAGCACCAATACTCAAAATAAGGTACAAATTTGTTATTTCTATTCATTTTACATATTGATCCGGGGGCACGTTGAACCGCTATTTTGTCTATGGGCTATCTGTTCTTAATTTATTTTCTCTTTTGTATGTCATTTCTCAGTGGGCTCGTCTGACCTGCGCTCTTTTCTTCGTCATTGTTCGCTTTGTTCCAGGAACGCGAGCTGGGGATAAGCCATTTGTGGGTATTATGTGGTCGCTTCGGGAATTGGCGACATTTTGCTTTGAGGACGGGGCAACTCGCCAGTCTGCACGCCTGGGTGGCTGAACTTTTGTCGCCTTCTATGAGAGACATAGCTGGGTTTTTGCGCTCGGCAGTGTTTATAGGAATGATTGGAGATTTAGCGCTTCTGCCATTTGCGACAGGTTGTTCTCGCTTCTTTAAAGTGAGATGCACAGAACCCCTAACCTCTTAGTGTACTTTTTGTAAGATGACTCGGCGTTTGTGGAAGGTGGCTGAAGTGAACATACTTCCTGAGGGCGTCGCTTTTGCTTACGGCGTGTTGTATATTGAGATGGGTAACCTTCGAGCCCAGTCCTGTACTACGTTTTTTCACTTTCCCCTTGTTTGTTGCTATATCTTTTTGTACCGTTTTGAACTCATGTGTCCACGTGGTCACAGCGACCCTACGAGCACTTATTTGCCCTGTATTAAACCCTTGTACTCCACTTGAAAAAAACTGAAGAGAAGACGAAAGGTCGCAAGAAATGTGTATTTCGTAGTAATTTTAATTATTACAAATATATTTACTTACATACATTAAAGGAACCCCTTCGAACGTATATGGTTCGCGAGCCCGAACCTCAGTGACAAAGTAACGACGATCTGCATGACATGACATCAACGGTTAATTCCGGGCTAACTAAGACGGAAACCACAACGAAAGCAACTTAGGATGCACTGTTACCATAGTACAGCAAGCATGCATGTAAAGCGCGTAATGAAAACATTGCGGCAGTTCAAGTCCTGCTTGTCGAAAACGTTACAGCAACGTGGTTTAGTCTCGACAATCTCTGCAGTCACTTGTGCCGAAGTAGGCTAAAAACCGTCCACCGTTGACGCTGGTTCCTCTTCGCTGTCCCGGTGTCATGGTTATGGCTCACCGCCCCCCATCAATCCCACAAGTGCTCTCGCGTGTGCCTCGGGGCAAACTATCCCGATGTCTCACACGAGAGCCGCTTTTCTGTGCTACCAGGTCCTTTTGCTCATGTGCCGGCTTGACGGGCAGTTCGCCCACGGTGGTCGCAGCGCACTCAATATCAACAGTCACCCTCACGCGCGGAACACCGGGCACGTAGCGTCTCACGCTCCTAGAACATATATCTGTAGTGTTTCAGTTTCGGTTTCGATTCGATTTATGTTGTCTTTACTTGCGACCAGGTGACTTCTGTATATTTATGCATACCTCTGAATAAAAGTTCAGTTTTTGGTTGGTGATCGTCGACGACAGTGGTCGCTTCGACGTTATTCTGCGCCTTCCGCCGCGATAGAACAATGGCGACGAGGATGCGTCTTTTTCGGGGGGCGTAACCAAGCCTGCACCTTTTCGACGCCATGAGCTGCTTCGGGCTTGCTCCGCCGCCCCCTTCCTGCCTGAGCCCGGCCGCCCTCCTACTCCGTGGACGCAATGGCACCAACTTTTCGAAAACTACCTACTGGCATCCGGAGCGTCCAAATTTCCGCCCGAACGTCGCAAGGCCCTGCTGTTACACAGCCTCGGCGTTGAGGGTCAACGTGTCTTCTCCAGTCTACCGCTTCCAACGGATGCCTCTCAGACCAGTGAGTCAACCGCCGAAGGCAAACTAACTGTAGCTAGCAAGACCACCGCATTCAATCTTCCGAGTCAACCGCCGACAAAAAACTTACTGAAGCTAGCAAGGCCGCCGGCGTTCAGCCTTCTGTTTACGACGAAGCTGTAGCGACTTTAACGGAACATTTCACAAGCTCAAGCAATGTCGTCGTAGAAAGGCACCGCTTTCGCCGTCGCATTCAGCACCCAGGGGAGTCTGTCCAGGAGTACGTTGCCGCACTACGTGCGCTCGCCGCTGCATGTTCTTTTGCTTCCCCTGAAGGCTCGCTTCGTGACCAGTTTGTGGAAGGGGTCTTGTCCCAGCACCATCGCGAACACCTTCTTCTTGAGGGCTCCACACTCTCGTTCTTCCGAGCAATACAATTAGCGTCACAAATCAAACAGGCTAGTGAGGACCTTCGAGAAATTGCTTCAGCCACCGTGCAGCGTATATCAAGAAGCTCTCGCTCAACGCCGCACGACCGCAGTCGAAATGAACACTGCCCCCGTCCTTCGCGTAGCGACACGCCTCTGCCTGCACCTCGTACCGAAACGCGCCCGCATCCCGACACCCACCATCCTGCTTCCTGTACGCGCACACCCACCTCTTCCTCTTACAGGTACCGGTGTGGTTCGCGCCAGCACCATGCCGCGTCATTCCGCTGCCCAGCGAACGGTCAGCGTTGCTATATTTGTGTTCTCATTGGGCACTTTAGTTCTGTATGCAAAAAGAAGCAACAGGGCGTTCGTGTTCATGAGCTTAGCTACCAGAATTTGCCCGACGAAGCTATGAGCATTCTGTCGGTGACCTCATCCAGCCGCGCCGGAATTCACATTGAGGTAACAGTTGGGCATTAGCCGTTAGCATTTCTTATCGACTCGGGCTCCTCGGTTTCCATTCTGGCGGGTGATTTTTTCGATAGGCATTTTGGCGGGCATGCGGTGCTGCTCGCGCACCGTGTGAAGCTGCTAGATTACTCGAAACAGCCTATCCAAGTGCGAGGATGCTTTTTATCGAAGGTCGCATACAAGGAACGCGAAGCGTCCATTCTGTTCTACGTTGTTTCGCAAGGCAGAATGCTGCTAGGTATTGACGCCATTACGGCCCTTCAGCTCCAGATTGACGGCTCGTCCCTCCGCTGCCTTGAGACTACCGCGTCAACTATCAGTGCTACCAACGTACAAGCCCCAGGCCAGGAAATAGTTTCAACTGCATGCCTTCCAGCAGAGTTTTGAAATGAGTTTGCGTGCCTTTTCGACTCCAGCCTCGGCGTAGCCAAGGGTTTTGTGCATCGTGTCAAAGTTGGGCTCTCAGTTCCGTGTATTGTAGCAAAATGTCGCCGCCTTCCCCTTTCACTCCGAGATCCGGTATGAGAACTTCGTCGGCTCGAGCAGTTGGATGTGATACCCAGGCAGCACTAGCATGTGCGGCCAATCTTTGCCCAAATAACATTGGGCAGCCCTTTTCCTCCCGGCCAAAGTGTTCGGCCCTCAGTCCAAAATGGTCCTTGGCCGTGTAAGGCTGGAGCTTGGCTGTCATTCATTAGCCAATCTACTATGGCCGTTAATACCATTGGCTGACCGACCATTGGCCAAAGAAGTCTGGCCACTTATTGGCCAAGCACTTATGGCCTAGCATTGGCCGAGCATGTATGGCATACCATTGGCCGAGCATGTATGGCCTAACATTGGCCGAGCATGTAAGGCCTACCATTGGCCTGCTTCAGAATATTCTCTGCAGGCCAGAGGAAGCCCGCCCAAGGCTGCTGCCATGCATGCCCTATACTACACCAGGCCGTTAACCTTGGAATAACATCAAAAATATATACTTAATGAATTTATTTTCATAAAAAATGCTCGAAAATGTAATTTTAAATACGTCCAAAATGCATTAGTAATGCATTTTAAATGCACAGAAAATACTGTTTCAAATATACTCAAAATGTGTTACTAGTGTATAGAAAATAAAATCATGAATTGATTGAGAGATGCCTTGCAATGTGTTTTTGGGGGAAATGTTAACGTTCAACTAGAAAATTTCATGTTGTGGATTCGAAACGTTTAATAGGCTCTAGCCTCAAGATATGCTCCATTGTGAAAATGTAAACCGGCCATGCTCTGATTGCGGGCCAGCAAATCACTGAAAAGAACAGCATGTATGAGCACAGATTGGCTGTTTGAAAGTTGTTTATTGTACACCTAATCAAAGTGGCCAATTTCGCTATTACTAAGCAGCAGGAATGAATGATTTTCAGGCACCTCGGTATCCAGCACAGATGAAGCGTTGTGCATCAGAGTCCTCGTACTTCGGATTCTCCACGCGGAAAATTTCACCAGCACTTGCAGTAAAAAGAAAAGAAAACTTGGGAAATATTAGGGAAACACTTCTTTTTTAGAGGCAAATAAATGTCAAATCAAT
This sequence comes from Haemaphysalis longicornis, assembly GCF_048455015.1. Lineage (NCBI taxonomy): Eukaryota > Metazoa > Arthropoda > Arachnida > Ixodida > Ixodidae > Haemaphysalis > Haemaphysalis longicornis. The sequence continues at coordinate 19,862,516 of NW_027526214.1, read as the reverse complement.
CAGGCCTTTTCTTCCGCCGTACCAACGTTCCTCGTGACCATGAATTTTTTAGTTTCCCCTTCAAAGAAGAAAAAAAACTGTCATGAAAAAAATGCCCTTTTGAAGGACGTAAGGCTATTTAAGTAATGTTAAGCATAGTTTATATCGTCATGCGGTAGAGACATTGTATCTTCAATACCATTATAAAAAAGGATGGTGGTTGGAAGGAGGCTTATGTATGGAGATTGTCACGGCATAAAAATTAGCAAAAAACGTTACCAAACATGCAACAGAGTTCATAGCGTTACGCTGCTTCTCTTTCTTAGGCGCTTGAGTTAACTTGAAATGGTTGCCATTCTAGTTTTTTTAATTAACTTGGACAAAACTGGTCTGTGACCTCACAGGACGCTTGTAAAATATAATAAATAGTAATCTTGTTAACTATAAATATTGTTATGTATTCCGTATTTCGGTGTCAACTTCTTCGGAGATTACGTGCTAAAAAATAGTGCGCAGCAAAACAGTTTAAAAATGCATGTGCAGGATTGTAGTAGAAAACTTACCATAAAAGTCATTAGATTGGCGTAAGCACTCCACAATGCCTTCAAAGGAACGGAAAAGTAAGTTTATTTTGCAAAATAAAGAAAACTTTCAAGCCGTCCATAAAATTACAAGCTATGAAATGGTAGGCACCTAACCGAAGCGATTAAAACAAGCAAAGCAAGAAAAAGTGTATTTTTGCTTACTCACATATGTAATTTTTTGCTCCCCGTCGCACATAACCGGTAATTTTATACTTTTTGCTGTACACAGACAACGTAATCAATTATTAGGGAGTGATGCGGAAAATAATTGTAAATGCTCGCGTCGTTTACATACAAAAAACAGACAAACACCTGTTAGCGTCAGGGAACATTATGTAAAAAGTAGTGGCTTCATAAATACTCGAGACACCTAAAAGAAACTCGTTTAAGTACATACTTTAGACGCAAATGAGCAATTGGGGCTGCTAAACACACACAACTGCCAAGCAGCCCACGCACACCCGCTCTAGACTTGTTGTTTTGCGGTGCCTTTGGCACATATTTGAAATTCTCAATCGACCACGAGCGGCCTAAGGGCCCCTCGAAACGCGCACACGTGTTCGTGAATGCGCTACAAAATGAATACAGCAAGGAGGGGAAAGTTGCTAGGAAACACAAAAGAGGAATGTCGGAACGTTCTGACGTTTCATGAACTTTTGGAGGAGCGATCAAAGGAACAAAAAGAGACAAACCCGGCCGGGGGACCCGTTCTGGGAACCGAGGGGTATCGTGCGGGGAACTGGTTGCCCCCCTCGCATCCCCCCTTTCTTCTCCGTCCTTCCTTGGCTGGTTCTTGGGTCTGGGACTGGAAACTGATTGTAACTTAGCGGCGACTCATACAGTTTGTCTTAGATGGACACATCAGTTTAAGTCCCTGGGCATGAAGCACTTAGTTCGCTACAGCCGCTTGCACCGAAGATACGTGTGTGGCTTTTAACACTTTTGGTGACTAAAAAACAGACAGCACAAACTCTTTCATTGCTTTAGTTGACAGAAGGGCGACATGCGACGGACAAAAATCGCGGAGGCTTCCCTGGCTTCTCGCTGTATGTCCCGGGCATGCGCATTAATCGGACGCATGTATGCCACAAAGTGGGTTCCTTTCCCGTACGGTGGCTGCTGTCAACAATCGCCGCTGTGAGCGGCTGCTGCGAACAGAAAAAAAAAGCTGCGTCCCAGAATACACTGATTTGATTGTTTGTAGGGTGCGATACTTATGTAGTGCAGGCGGGGAACCTTTTCCTCTTTCACACTCTGTTTGTACGGTTTAACGCGCCGACGGAAGGCTCCGGATTAATTTCGACCACCTGGGTGTCTTCAATGTGCGTCGAAATCTTGTACACAAGGGTGTTTTTCTTTTCGCCTCCATCAGAAAAGCGGCCGCCACGGCCGGAAATCGAACCCGTGACCTCGTGCTCAGCATGAATACACTTCGCAAATTTCTCAAACGCCTAAAAATGGACGGCGGACTTTCTGTGAACCTGCTTTGTTTAAAACGTTCCTGGCTGTTATGTGTTTACTGCAAGTGTTAGTCCTAAATAAACTCACAATGGAATAACTCTATCTACAGAAGAACTCGTAGCAACAGTCCCCCGGCCACTCAGCAAGACCCGAGCTAAAATTTAGGAGCAAAAAGGGTAGCACTAAAATCATTTTTTACGTCTTCTTGCTGTCGTTGATTTGTGAGTACAATCCCTTGCACGGAGTAGTTACGGAAGGAAATCTTGCTCGCAGGTAAAGGTAAGCTTAACAACCACGTGCGGATTTCAAAAAAGGCGTTAACACACTTTGATTGCAATGCAAACATACATCGATTAATGGTTGTGCTACACCGTACGCGCAAATCGCTGGTAAATCGTGCTTACCTTCGCTTGACCGCAATCCTAATAAGAACGCCTCTGCAACGCGCCGTCGAAGCAGAGGCTTCGTCCGCACGACGACCGCGCGTTGAGCAGTCCGAAAACTTGGAACACCACAAGACAGGCAAAAATAACGCTGCGAGGGCAGACGAAACGTGAAGGAGGGTGCGCCGCTGCCCGCAGGTACCGGGCACAAAGGAGGAGGTGGTGAGCGGCAGTGAGAGGCGCCGAGCTGCTCGCCCTCGCAAGCATAGCCACCGTTGTCCATCTAAGGTTGATATTTTTCAGAAAAAGAAAATTTTCAAAGCCTCCACAGCGATACTGTCGTGACAACGCTGGCAAAGTGCAAGTGTCTTCGTACATATATATACACGTTGAATTAGATGTTTTTACTTTGCCAATTACTTTAGAACACCGCCGCCTACATATGTGTACGCCGAGTTTCTCTCTGATACAGAGAGCGTATAAGTATGCCCGCCTTAAACAGCGCAGTAAGTGAAAGTATCTCCCTCAGTTTCTTTTTTTAGTAGACATCGAGGAGAAATTCTCAGTACGTTTATTCATTTGAGATGTATTTTATCCGACACTTAAGATATGCTTTACGTGAATCTTACGATTCAGCAACTGAAGCAGCGCCTCTAGTGTACTCGAAATGTATTTCGGCAAAGCTTTTTAATACATTAAAATGTATTTTCAAAAACATTTTTCCTGCATTGAGGGTGCATCTCTACTCTACCATGTTCGTTTCACAAACGTACAATGCATTTGAAATATATTTCGTATATATTCGGAGTATACTTCTATGCTTCAGCACACTTTAAGTATACTCAAAGTGCTGCTCTAAATACAGTGCATTTGGACCTAGATTGTTTGGCGGGAAGAAATACATTTTCAATATATTCTGAATGCCTTAAGCGCGCATTCATGAGGCTCAGTACATTCCTAATGTATTTGTAGGGTACTTAAAAGCACTGTATTTTTACCGCTTTTTTAACATTGTATTTTCAATAATTACTAAAAATTCAGAAAATGCAATTTTTAATGCACTTGAAATACATGTACAAATACAAGGCATATTTGAAGTGCACTTCAAGCATACTGGTAGGTATTTCAAACGTAATACTTTTCGCTAAGGGCCCTTATCCTCCCTCTCCGACCCCTCCTCTTTTTTTCAGTTGCACTCTGTCTGACGTTTGAGCCGACAGAAGACTTCCGATTTATTGATTGTAGGGTTTAACGCGCCGACACAGCGCAGGCGGTGAGGCGCGCAGTAGTGGAGGGCTCCGGAATAAATTTGACCACCTTGGGATCTTTAACCTGCGCCAAAATGTCGTACACACGGGCATTTTTGCTTTTCCGTCCCATCAGAAAAGCGGCGGCCGTGGGCGGGAATCGAACCCATGACCTCGTGCTGAGCAGCGCAACGCCTTAAGCACTGAGCCACCGCGGCAGGTGACAGTAGAGTATCATTTCCTGCTAAAGTTTTTAAACAAGCGAATAGTCCCGCACAGAACCTGCGCTTCTTTTTTCTATCTTTCGAGTAAGGAAAAATCCAAAGTAGAAGCTCAAAAGCGTTTTAGTAACCACAAAGGTAAGAAAGACCGGAAATGTTCGTGAAAAAATAGGAAGAGACCGGTGCAAGAGTAGAGCGCATGTGGGAGAAACCTGATGGGTGTGACGGATGCGTAGGGGCAAACATTTTTGTGCTTAGGCAAGACGCGACCTCATGCCGGGTCTTTCTTCAGCAGTGTCACCAGTAACCTCCACTGGTGTCTTGTTCACTGTATAGATGGCTTGTCGCTGATAAAATTGAATATACTATTGGAGTACTTGGCCAACTGATAGCCGCACAAGAAAATTGTACGGAAGTAATTCTTCGTAATGCTCTCGTAATAATTCTTTCTGGAGACAGATTGATCACCTCGGCTGCGTAAAAGTGGCGGAACTCAAAATCATGAAGAAAGCGCTCAAATGCACTAGCTTCGCTACTTTGAAAAAAAAAGCTGTGATACTTACGTTGCCTGTGTGAGAATATGTTTGTGGTACGGACATGGACAAGCCTATTAAAGCGATAATTGAAAGCATGCTATGATGTTGTAGGGAAACAGCTCGTAACATTACTTTAACTCTCTATGTTATAACACGCATACGCATTTCATCACAACCATGAAATACATTATTTCCAAATTCAGGACGCGCCCAGCACGTGATTTCGTACTATTAAGGTATTCACAATCGTCGTATGCATAGCTTGGATTCAACCACCTGCGTGCAACCTCGTAACGCTTGTATTATCCTCTGTGCATGTCAGGAGAATTCTTATGCCCTCGGTTCCAGAAATATAGGGCTTCGCAACTTCCGTGGTTCCCACAACTTTTGATGATTAACACGTCGTTTCAGAGCATTCGCGTTTTTATATAAATATACATTAGAGCGTAAAACCTCAGCATAGCCTGTAGCTATCGTAAAATACATATTTCGAATCCTCGAAGGGTGCTTTTTTTTGTCCAGGTATTGAACTCTATAGTAAATATAACCGAAATGAAGCGTCAAGAATGTTCCACTCACCAATGACGAAACATCGTGTTTTCGGCGAAGAAGTGGGTCACAAGACATTGTGATACAGGGAAGTATGTAGTCATGCATATCAGGGCTAAGGGGTATGTTGTTATTACGACGCAAATTTATTAATATTTATTAACACAGCACATGTCTGAAATGAAAGGGCGATGTAGATAAGTAGCGCCACGTGTATCACGGGCACTTAGCTGTATGCTAGGAGCATGTGCATGTGCTTGGTAGGCTGGGAAAAAGAAAATTGATGACTTGTCTACATGCTCATTGCCTGTTTTTGCTTTTATTCATGGGTATCACGCCTAAAGTAACCAGAGTGGCGCAGTGCTTCCAAACACCACACGAATGCTAGTTAGATCAACTGCAACAGCTGCCGTTTTTTTCGTTTATTTTAAAAGAATGGCTTGACGTCGACTTTGCGGCGCTAACTTAATACCCTCGTGTGATTTAAATGTAGCATTGAGGTAAACCTTTTGTTTAAGCCAGCTTCGGCGCGAAAAAAATGTTTGAAGTTGAATTCAGCGTCCCACACACTAACATTTAAGTTAAAGCAAGTCTCATGTCAGCAGCCCTACCTGCTTTATCAGAGCTTATAAACTAAAGGAGAGATTTTTCTGCCTACAAAGGCCTTCATTAGCTGACTCACAGAAAGGCAGAATCGCCGTAGAGGTTACTGCCACCGCCAGTACCTCGCGAAGCTACATACCACGCTACTCCATCTCATAGAGTCCCCGCGGACAAGCGGCTCGTTTTCCCGCACCATTGTATTTCCCGTCCACCGCGACCCCTCCTTCCAGAGGTCGTCACGTACATACACGAAATTCTCTGTCCGGAGATCTTTTCTACATGGGTAGCCACAGAGAAAACGAGTATTCTGCGTCCAGATGCTTGTCGTTCGTCTTAGGACCTTTGTTGGCCAAACAGGAAAGAAGTATTTCGTTGCCACACTGTTGCCGTTAGTGTTCCGCCTTCCGCTGGCCAAATGGGAAACGATTAATGCGTGGCCAGACACCCTTTGTTCGTCATCAGACGTATAGTGGCCATGGAGAAAGCGTGTACTGCGTGGGCAGAAGCTTGCCGTTCATCTGGGGACCTAAATTGGCCAAACAGACAACGCGGCCCCCGTGGCCAGTCGCTTGCAGTTCTTCTTCCGACCTCAGCTGGCCAAAAAGGAAAGAATTAATCTGTGGCCGGACGCGTGCTCTTCGTCGTCGGACGTGTGGTGACCAATGAAAGAACATGTTCTCTGTGGCCAGATGTTTGCCTTTGGTGTACAGACCTTGGCTGGCCGAACAGACAACAAGTAATCCGTGACCAAATACATGCAAAAGAACATAAGTTCTCTGTCACTGCAAACATTGCCAATGACCAAACAGGCGAAGCATCGTCCAAAAATAAGCCAGAGGCTGGTCACGTTTTCTGTGCTACCTGGGTAGAGCGCATTAATGCTTCAGAATGGGTCTCTCCAAATGTTGTTGTTCAAAAAAAGGATGGAGGCATTCGTGTTTGTGTCGACTTACGGGAGCCTAATAAGGCCGTAGTGACGGTTAGCTTTTCTCTTCCACACACCGAATAACTTCTCCACAGTCTAGTTGGGGCAACTCATTTTTCGAAGCTTGACCTCGAATCAGCCTACCACCAAGTTTTTTTCTATCTTGGAAGCCGTGATTTGACCGCTTTCATTACTCACGATGGTCTCTTTTGCTTTCAACGCGTGTGCTTCGGGTTGGCGTCCGCTCCCGCTGCATTTCAACAAATGATGTCAAAAATCCTTCAAGGATGCTCTGGTGTTCTCTTCTATATTGATGACATCATTGTGTTTGGGAAAAATGAACAGGAACACTTGACCAACATGATCGCTGCACTACGGCGCATTAAGGAAGCCGGGCTCAAGTTAAACGACAAGTGCGTATTTGGCGTACAAGAACTTTCCTTCTTGGGACACAAGATCACAGCGCAAGACATTTCTCCACTGCCAGAAAAAAATGCTTCCAATTTAAATACTCCTGCGCCAACTGATGCTACTAGTCTCCGTTCTTTTGTTGGTCTGGTCGAGTATTACGCCAAGTTTGTTCCCAGTGTTGCTGATGTGGTACAACCTATGTGAGCTCTTCTCCGAAAGAACCAACCATTCATTTGGACTGATGCGGTAGATGCCAGTTTCGCCCAAATAAAGTTTCTGCTCTTGTCCAGCCAAGTTCTGCAGATGTTCGATGCGTCCCTTCCTGTCGTAGTGTCCACTGATGCGTCCGACTGCGGACTGGGTGCTGTTCTCCATCAGGTCGGCGGCCACAGGTTGCGAACTGTTTCCTTTGCTTCGCGAACACTTTCACCTGCGGAGAGGAAATACGGAGTGGGAGGGCGTGAAGCGCTTGTGTGCGTTTCGGCATGCGAGCAGTGGCTTACGTACTTGTGGGGACGGCATTTCACGTTGCGCACAGATCACCAGGCCTTGGTCTCTCTACTCTCTTCGCAAGGCACTGGCCGCGCCCCCTTCGCATCGCACGCTGGTCGGAACGGCTGCTTCGCTACAACTATACTGTAGAGTATCGGAAAGCGTCCGAAAACCAGGTAGCGGATGGCCTTTCTCGCCTTCCAGTTCCGTCTCCGCAGGAAGATAGTCATTCGAGGAGGTTTTGTCCTTTGTTGAATTACCTTGCCTCACCAAGGAGCAGTTTCAACAAGCCCTTCGTGAACACTGCAAGTTGCAGCAAGTCGCGACTTATGTCGCCACATCTTGGCCTGCACACAAGACGCTCTCAAGTGAACTTCAGCCATTCTTCTTGGTGCGGGGAGAATTGGCGGTCGTTGACAACTTGCTCTTGCGCGTAGAACGAATCGTCGTTCCTTTGTCTCTCACGCCGCAAGTAATCGCTGCTGCCCACGAAGCTCACCCGGGTATAGTTCGGACAAAAGCTCGACTAAGAGAAAGGTTCTGGTGGCCAGGCATGGATACAAAGGTGGAACTTTCCATCCAGAGCTGCAGAATATTTCAGCAGGCTGACAAAAGTGCGAAGACTGCTGCTACTCCTTTGCAGCCAGTACCATGGCCAGAACGCCCATGGGAGAAGCTGGCCATTGACATCGTCGGCAACTGCAGAGAGCACCGCACGACTGCAGATACGCCATTACACTCATCGACTTCTTTTCAAAATGGCCAGAAGTTCAATTCTGCAGTGAAGTGTCATCCCGCACCGTCATAAAATTTTTGCTTTCGGTGTTCTCCCATGAGGGTTACACGGACGTGATAGTATGCGACAAAAGGCCACAGTTCCCCTCTGCGGAGTTCACAAAGTTTCCCAATGATCGCGCCATCCGTTTCGTGAACTCTTTCATTTACTACCCTCAAGCGAACGGACTTGTAGAGCGGTTTAACCATGTCTTCAAGGATTTCGTGCAGGTTGCAATGTTGAGCAGCCTCCGATTCGTCAAGCGGTAATAGACTATTTGGCTATATATCGCTGCACGCCACATGCCACTACGGGTGTTGCACCATCCGTTCTCCTACACGGGCGGCTACCGAGAACACCTCTTGACGTTGTGGGCCACCCATCACCAGCCTTCTTCAGCGATCCTGCTTCAGAACTCGGTCGTCTACGCCAACGCGTGAAGAGCAAACAAGGGTACAGCAAAGAGTACACAGACCGTCGCAGGGCCGCGAAGAAGACAACAATGTCAGTTGGTGATTTTGTGCTAATTAAGAAACCCGGAATATCTGCTAAGGGTGACCTCGTGTTTAGCCACCCACAGAAGGTTGTCCACAAACAAGGCCCATCAAAGTCCGGCTTCACGATGGACGAACTTGGAACTCTTCGATGTTATCTAAGGTACCTGCGCAATCAACCGCGTTTAATCCGCATCCTAACGCTGCATCCGAACCTGCAAACCCACCTTTGGCGCCTGAGTGACCCGAGGATCGCTGCTCAATAGCGCCGTCCGAAGCTTCACCAGCTCTGCCCACGCTACAAGCTTCAACGCCGGCTGCGTCGAAGCACCCAGTACCTCAACGTCGGGTCCAGCCACCGAGGAACTAAAGACCTCCGTATGGATACGGGGACCGTGTAGAGCTAGTGTGTTTGTGTGTAGACTGGTGCAGTGACAACACTTGAGTGCTACGTAGACTTTGTGGAGACGCTTCAGTAGTTCTGCAAGTGTGTTTTTTTGTTTGTTTTGTTTTGTTCCTGAATGGGTTTTTTATGTAGCAGTCGTCGAATGTATGCTGCATAGTTGTACATGAGACATTATCGTGAAGCGCACATTCCATGTGTGGTTGTAAATATATGTAAATATAAGTCACTAACGGTAAAAAATTGTCTAAACTTCCCCTATGCCTTCTTTGGCGTTGTAGACTGCCGGCATTTCTTTCTGTATTTCCTAACGAGCCCCTCATTTCCAAACCCTATTATCGCGCGAAAGCTTAGCGAGGGCCTCGGTTCTGGCAGCCTTGATGCCAAGGTTGCATAAGAGGGTTTCCCGCCAGTTGACCGCTCATGAGAGGCTGTAGACGTTTGCGTCACGCCCCGGGGGTTGAAAAAGAAGGTCCCCTTCTCCCCGTGTAGTCTGAGTGGCGCTGGCTACCACCCTCAAGCGTCAGATACAGTTGTAGTAAATATAAATACCCCAGAAAGTGAAGCAGAACACAGTCGCCCAGATAGCCGAATTGGTAAGGCATTCGAGATCTAATCGAAAGGCGTGCGTTCGGTCCCCACTCTGGGCGCGTGTTTTTCTTTCTTTCTTTTTCACGTAATTAATAAAATTAATAATAATGTAACGTCACTAACGGTAAAAAATTGTCTAACCATCCCCTATGCCTTCTTTGGCGTTGTAGACTGCCGGCATTTCTTTCTGTATTTCCTAACGAGCCCCTCATTTCCAAACCCTATTATCGCGCGAAAGCTTAGCGAGGGCCTCGGTTCTGGCAGCTTTGATGCCAAGGTAGCATAAGAGGGTTTCCCGCCAGTTGACCGCTCATGACAGGCTGTAGACGTTAGCGTCACGCCCCGGGGGTTGAAAAAGAAGGTCCCCTTCTCCCCGTGTAGTCTGAGTGGCGCTGGCTACCACCCTCAAGCGTCAGATACAGTTGTAGTAAATATAAATACCCCAGAAAGTGAAGCAGAACACAGTCGCCCAGATAGCCGAATTGGTAAGGCATTCGAGATCAAATCGAAAGGCGTGGTTTCGGTCCCCACTCTGGGCGCGTGTTTTTCTTTCTTTCTTTCTCAAGTAATTAATAAAATTAATAATAATGTAACGTCACTAACGGTAAAAAATTGTCTAACCTTCCCCTATGCCTTCTTTGGCGTTGTAGACTGCCGGCATTTCTTTCTGTATATATATATATATATATATATATATATATATATATATATATATATATATATATATATATACAACTGTGTGGTAGATTGTTCACTTAAAATCGCTCGCACAGTTTCAGAATTGTAACCGCTTTCTTCAAGGGGCATAATAAAAGTCCTAAATAGTGAATGTGCGCCTGCGAATAGGCCAAAGACATGATAATGGCGTCTAGGTAGCAAAGACAGATTGTTCACTTGAGCCCATACTTAACATTGTTGCAGGAGCATTCCTTGCCTCAAAGGCATTACAATTAATTTGAACAACCAATCAGGGGTGACAATGCTGTGTTGGGGAGATCAGCGCCCGCCATTAGTATCTGCAAACACCCCGTTCTGAAATCATGCATAAGAAAATATCTCTCTGGTTTAGCTTATCTCACCTCATCTTATCAAATCTAAACAGTCGATACTGAACCGGTTGAAAAAACAGCGTCTCATTCGCAAGCTACAAAACAAAGTCGTGAAGCTGAACACTGCAATTGAGGAACACTGCCGCACGCTATTTGTGCAGCAGTGGAACGAGATAAGCACCGTAGCCGACGGTGAGATGCATAGCGGGAAAACATGGAACCTGACACGACATCTGTTTGACGAAACCAAGACAAAGTGACAGCAACGAGATAGAATGGCCAAGCTCATCCACCAGGAGGTCTCAAGGCACGGAACCGACAATGTTATCAAATTTATAAGCGAGAAATATCTGCCAACTACACACACTGAAGAACAGGGACCGTACGGCGGAACAGTCAACTAAAAACTTGATAGACTCATCGACGTGGAGTAGGAACGCACGGCTTTTCATTTCGGTGGCCGGTCGGTCGGTAGGTGGCCGGCCAGTATCTTGTCACGATTAAGGCGCTGAAGACCCTGGACGAGAAGTCGATCGAAAGCCTGGCGGAATATTTCAACAAATGCTGGAGAGTAGGAAGCTGCCGAAGCCGTGAAAGAACACCAGAACCATAATTATTCCCAAGAATGAAGAGCCACCTGACAAGGACAACCTCCGGGCCATCTCTCTCACGTGTGGCGTAGGCAAGGTACTGGAACATGTCGTCCTCAAAATGTGGCAATAATACCTAGAACGGGACGAGCTCTGCCCGGTGAGCATCGATTTCAGAGAGCACTGAGGCACGCAAGATGCAATGATACAGTTGAAGCACGAAATCATCGATGGCAACAACGACGACAACAAAGCCATATTGGGTGTCGACCTGAAGAGCGCCTTTGATAAGGTGAATCATTCGGCGATCCTCTCCCAGGTCTCAAAACTCAACATAAGACAAAGATCCCACAGTAACATCAAAGATTTCCTCTTGGGCAGGACCTTCGAGTAACTAGCAGACGACCTTAAACGGTCTGAATAAGCCATTTGTGGCTATTATCTCGTCCCTTCGCAAATCCAAGACATTTTTATTGAGGACGGGGCACCTTGCCGGTCTGCACGAAAGGGTGGTTAAACTTATGACATCATTTATGAGATACATAGCTGGGTTTTTGAGTTCGGCAGCGTTTATAGGAATGATTGAAGAGTCCTCGCTTCTGCCTTTTGAGACAGGTTGTTCTCGCTTCTCTAAAGTGAGATGCACAGAATCCCTTCTCTCTTTGTGTACTTTTTGTAACATTGCTGTCTGTTTGTGGGTGGTGGCTGAAGAAAACATACTTCCTGAGGGCCTCACTTTGCTTACGGCGTGCTGTATATTGAGATGGATAACCTACACGCCCAGAACTGTACTACCTTTTTTTTCCTTTCCCCTTGTTTCTGGCTCAATATGTTTGTACCATTTTGAAATCATGTGTCCACGTGGTCAAAGCCCTCCCTTCGAGTAGAAATAACAAGAGACTGGGGAAGCGCTAGAGTTAAACCAGTTCATAAGACCAGAAATAAGAAGTTCGTTAAAAACTATGGTCCAATTTCATTAACATGTACCGTATGCAAGATTCTGGAACATATCATTTACAATCACATCTGTGCTTTTCTGGACAACTATAACGTTCTAACAAAATGCCAGCATGGATTTAAAAAGGTTACTCGACCAGCACTCACTTAGTTGAAACAGTACTGGACTTTGCCAAATCAATAACTATTACGACACAGACCGACGTTATTTTTGTGGACTTTTCGAAAGCCTTTGACAAGGTATTCCAAACTCAATTTCTATATAAGATAGGTAAAATAATCAATAATTCTCAAGTAGTTAACTGCACTTCTGCATATCTAACAAAATGTGAACAATTTGTTGTTCAACAATTTGGTGCTCAAATAGCCAGCTTTTTGACTCTGGCATTCCCCAGGTCTTCGTGCTGGACCACTTCTTTTTCTCATTTTTATTAACGATATTGTTGATGGCATCCTGGTTAAAATCAAACTCTACGCTGATGACTGTGTACTTTATAACGAAATATGCTGTCCCGCAGACCAACAGGTGGTAAAATGCTCTACAAAAA